>NC_057810.1:147271739-147549362 GCF_018294505.1 Triticum aestivum
GCGTGGCGTCGTCGAGGGAGGCCAGACAGGCAGGGAGGAGGTGGAGACCTCGGTTGCGCGTGCGTCGACACGCCTCTGCCTACTGGCAAAGGTTGAAGACGACCGCTTCGGCCAGTGGGCTGGGTCACCAGCTGGGCCACTAGCTGGGCTGCGCCAGGTAGGTGGCCAGGTAAGCCTCTTTCCTTTTTATTTCTGTTTTCTATTTCTTTCTGTATCTTTGTGGCTTTTCAAAAAATACTAAAACTAACTCAAAATTCATGAAACTTCTCATGCCCACTGTTTGGATTATTTCCAACAGTAAACATTTTAGTTTATGATTATTTGGACATTTAAAATATTTATAGCATTTAAATGCCCAAATGCAAATAGGGTATGATTTAATCCAGTGACCCAATGATGTCCTGGGAAATTTTGCACCATTTTTTCAGAGGTTCTAGACCAAGGTAAGGATGATGAACATTTTAGAAGGGCATTTCAGGTTCATTGAAAATAATTTTAGTAAACCCTAGTTGGTTTAAGTGGTGTTGGGGGTTTCTGTCATCCCCATTTCAAGTTTCTAAGAAATTTAAACATGATGCATGCTAACTAATGCAACTATTACACTAAGATATTCTAGGGCCGTGACAACTCACCCCACTAAACGAGAATCTCATCCCGAGATTCAAGACGTCAGGTAAGAAGACGGAGGGGACACGAGCTAACACGATCTTCACGATCCAGATTGCACTTCATAAGAACATCGATTCCTTGCATCATCTTAGTCTTGACAACTCTGCTTTCAAGTTCTTCATCAAACACGAGGACAGAGACAATTCTCTAATGATGGATCGTCTTAACGATCACAATATCAACTCATGGAATGAGATGTAGATACATCTCTTGAGCTGAGAGGCAAAAAAACAGCTTGAAAGGATGGAAGTAACAATTTGACGAGGGCTGCAAAGTAGCAATGTAAAATTGCCATGATTCCATGACGGGGCACCTTAGGAAAGGTGACTCGTAGAGTTATTCCCTTAAGTGGAAAAAAGAATTACTTTTGATACAAAGATCATTGAAACTCTCTATACCAGCCTAAGGCAATTCCCAAATGATTGTTTGAAGGAATTGGAAAGGATGGCATACTCAGTTTGGAAAGAAAACTACGGTTATAGAACAACTCGGCAAACGGGAAGCACATCCCAATTGATACCGAGGATATGACCTAGTGACTGAGTGTGATCTTAAGATCTTGAGCATTTCCGTACTCATCAAGGTCTTACCAACATTTGTGCCAAGGATCCTGGCAACACATCTTACTACCTTGACGAATAGTGATGGACAATGCAGATGCAAGGGAAGACAACACTTTCTCAGATTTCACCTTAGCGAGGCCAAGGGAACGAAATCTGGATGATCGACCGAGAGACATTTAGCACTCCGCTTCTAATGTTCTCCTTGATGTCCCAGCTTAACCCAATACTGTTCGGTATCTGGAACATCAAGTAAAGGTCTGACTTCGGGAGCTCAGCGAGCCCATAGGGAACAATTTATGAACAAAGTCATACCAACTCCTCATGGAAGAATGGTCAAATTGCTAACTCAAGATACTACAATAAGAGATCTCCTGGATAAGTGTGTTGGCCATGACATCGACTTAACGGTTCCAAAGACCAATATTATAATTCTTGGGGACATCCCAACCATCATATCTGCCTAGGATTCAGATCTAGTTAGTAACAGGATACTTCAGACTCAACATGTCTGAAAAGAAGAGTTGTAGCACAAATCGACGAGATAACGTTGCAAGATTCTCGGGAAATGAACTACGATAGCAAGCTCCAAAACATGGGCTGGTTCTGCTACACACATGTGAACACGTTGTCCCAGAAAACCATGACCACGTAGTAGTCTCATTATATAACACTACCGAGTTCAGGTTGGGAACCATCATCGAGGATAATGAAGTACTAGCATAAGTCATGATTCTTAAGAAGGAACTTCTTCTCCTTGAGCAAATCAATCAGTGGCTTGGTGTGCTAGGGCATACATATGGAGTGGAGGTAATTAATCTACCAAACCATAGAATACCTTCGCACTTGCATAACTGACTTGGGATGATTCCAAAGGAAACAAAACAATATTTCTCGAACTCATGGCAGCAGCTTGCACCAGATGCACATGAATTCGAGGAAGTCACTTCTTCCATCCAAGCATAAGCTTCATGAACGGATCACGAAGGCATTGCTTAAAAAGTTTTCAACACTAGGTTGATGTTCAACATGAACCATGGGGGAGACAAAATGCTGCTGATGGGCTCAATAGCAACTCATCGGAATTTCCATATCACTGGACACCCACCATCATGTGAACACGGTGATAGCATTGGTCAGACAAAAAGATGTAATGGTGTATGCTCGAGGGATCATCCACGAGTAAGACAACATTACGAACATCGTTGGTTTTGATTTGACTTGACGATAGCCCATACTCAAGTCAAAGTTTTGACAAGGCAATATATCCAACAACTGATCATGAGGACCAATCAATGGAGATATCATCTTTCTTCAACACACATAGACACACACACAAAGATATCCCTTAACATGAACTAAGTCAGACAAGCTTTTATCTTCCAAGTCTCCAAGTTGTTGCTTGGCTTAACCAACTAGCTCAGGGGTATCCCACACAGATTCTTGGAGAATGGGTGGTTTGGAGGAAAACCAACATGATCACGAACTCAACATAGCGGTCAGGTGACAACCTGGTAATACTTCTGAGAAGATATTCGAAACATCACGAACCACCGATAGTTACTAAGCTCGAGAAATCTTGCTTTTCAGAGCAAGACGATATGATCAAAGATTAATCCTAACTCATTGATCGAAGAGTGCACCAGAAATAAGGACTAGGTAGCACAATCTATCTTAGAATGATGATTCAATAACCAACACGCTAAGAATGAAAATATTGTCCATTTACTACCAAGCAACTAGTTGCTAGGATTATTGATTTCACACATTACGGTTCACTTGTCGGTATTCCAGTTGCAACAACACGTAACCGAGGAGCAAATGATGATGGCGAGAAGTATCACTTCATCAAGAATTCATAAGATTTGGTGCAATTATCATGACATTCCTGACATCAAGAGGGCAATACTTCAGGGTAGAACAGAATCAAAAGCTGGATTGGCATTTGATCTGTGGAATACATCTGCTTTGACCCAATTCTAGATATGGATGAGGTACTGGAGTTTGTTTCTCCTAGTCATTCTGAAATAGAATGGCTCGACGGACCACAAGGATAATAGACATTGATGAACATGATGGCACAACTATTCCTGACTATCACTTGATAGACGGAGGTCAGGATACAACTAAAGAGGGACAACTCAAAGGAACATATGTTTTTCTGAGTTGTGGATGCATAGATTAGTATGCCGAGCGAAACTCAACATTTCTTCCGGATAACCCATGCGGAAAGGGTAGAACTGGCAGATTCACAATATAGAATGGAGAACTCATCGAGAGCACTCTAGTCGTGACCTTTTGGTTCAAAAGAACTTCTGCCATAAGCAGTTCATGGTATTTGGAAGAAGGAAATACCACGAACCTCGAGGACTATCGCAAAGGTTACTAATATCCTAAAGGTACGAGCAACACTATCGTCACAAGGTAAGTAGAGTGAGTCTTGGGTCCAGAACCCAGGAGTAGAATACCTACTACTAAATGGCATCACGCGATGCTTTTGAGAATGATGGCCAGAATCATCACACCGGGAACACAAAACATGGCTAGATTACTAGGTGACTCCCTAAAACACCTAGGGTCATAATAATAGCTCCAACATATATATCGAGGCAACAGAGTACCTCAACTCACCGATTATTGTGATTAATCTGGCCCAAATGGACATCAGGAACATGGAGGAATGATTGCAAGTGCATCAGACTATCTACAAACCTGGGATGACTCAGACAGCATAACGGCTGTAAATGCTGAAAAAGATTTGAGACATCCTCCAAAATAGTGGCATAACCACTCAACATCACAATATCAAGGTTCCGTAATCAACAGTCAACACAAGGAAGTAGTAGAAACTGAAATGACGCTTGTAACCATCCATCCTATAAGTCTACGGATTAGTAACACGTGATCCTGATAGAAAGATGAGAAGCCTAGTTCTTAATCCCTGTAGAAGAGAAGAGGATGACTCAGATCAGAAGGGCATAAGGTATAAGGAGTAAAAAGAGCCTTACGTTCCCTTCGGCAATCAATTCCCTTACATAACTAAAGCATTTCTAGAAACGACTTTGACCAGTTTGGCTCGGTAATCCTACAGGCAGTCAGGCTCTGATACCAAAGCTGTCAGGACCCTGATTCCAAGTCACATCGATCTAGTCGTAACACCTCATATCACTTTGCGGCTTCACGCACAGTATTCCCACGGGTGTCACCTTAGCATGGCTCGGGACCGTTTGTGCCTTTTGGCTCACGTATATGATAGTGTCGGTAGCATCCATATGACCAAGAACCAGGGCCGACATGACTAGTCGTGAACCCAAAGTGGAACTAACTTACGGGTACAGGCATACATGAATCAACATCGAGCATGTCAGTCTGCAGCGTGCGAATCCGAGCTGTAGCACTCGGCTAACAGGACTCTGGTGAACCGGGCTATAGCAGGCTAGGCAGGACTCCGGATGTCACCACGTGACATTTCCCCGAAGGGACAGACACAAGAACAAAGTGAATCACATGCCGGCCGGTCAAGTGTTCCGGAGCAGTAGTGCTGGGCTAGCAGGACTCTGGTGAACCGGGCTGTAGCGGACTACTATGGCTCATGGAAGCACAAGACTACATTTCCCCATAAGAGAGGCTACCAAGGATAAACAATTAGGTTGTCAAATCCCACAGATACCAAGCATTTCAATCATACACACAATATGCTCAATATGTGTAAATACAACATGGCATCACAACAAAACTCTATGACTCAAAGTATTTATTCATTAGGCTCCGAGGAGCCATATATTAAAAACATGGGTCTCATGACCCAACATTCAGAGCATACAAGTCAAAGCACATGTAGAAGCTTAACATGTCTGAGTACAGACATCTACAAATGAAAAAGGCTGAGAAGGCTGACTAACTACAAGACCCTGCCGAGGGCACAAGATCATAGCTGAGGTAACAAGCTAAACATCGAAGTCCACGCGGAACTAATAGCGAGACTGGAGTATCTCTACAAAACATAAAATAGGAAAACGTGAGTACAAATGTACCCAGCAAAACTTACATCAGAACTATCTACATATGCATCGGTATCAATAAAGGGGGTGGTGGAGTTTAACTGCAGCAAGCCAGCTTTGACTCAGTGGCTAACCTGAACTACGACTGCAAGTAACTCTTTTGAGGTGGTGCATACGAGTCCACATATTCACCATTCAATACACCACTATGGATCCGCTCCTGTCTACCTACGAGAACACCATCCATAGCACTCACGCTGATCTTGCGCATTTTAGAGTATCCACTTTCACTTGTCTATGAACTGTTATAGGCAACCCAGAAGTCCTTTACCGCGGACGCGGCTATTCGAATAGATGATGTTAACCCTGCAGGGGTGTACTTCTCCACACACGCTCTCACCACTTATCGCCGTTTACACGACATGTACTCGGCAACCTTCAAGCGGAAGCCCAGCGAGGGTGTCGGCCACGGCCTACTGATACGTCTCCAACGTATCTATAATTTTTGATTGCTCCATGCTATATTATCTACTGTTTCGGGCAATATTGGGCTTTATTTTCCACTTTTATATTATTTTTGGGACTAACCTATTAACCGGAGGCCCAGCCTAGAATTGCTGTTTTTTTGCCTATTTTAGTGTTTCGAAGAAAAGGAATATCAAACGGAGTCCAAAAGAGCTAAAACTCCACGGAACCTATTTTTTGACCAGAAGAAGCCCATTGAGTACATGAAGCTCACCAGGGGAGTCCCGCGTGCCCACCCCCTGGGCGCGCTCCCCTACCTTGTGGCCAGCCCGGAAGTCCACCGACGTCCTCCCTGCACCCATATATACTCTCGTACCCTAAAACTTCCAGAATAGATATTGGATCAGAAGTTCCGCCGCCGCAAGCCTCTGTAGCCACAATAAATCAATCTAGGCCCTCTCCGGCGCCCTGTCGGAGAGGGTCATCATCACCGGTGGCCATGGAGGAGTATCCCGGAGGGGTCTTCATCATCATGAAGGCCAAGTACTAGAGGGTGGAGGCCATGGAGCAGGAAGCACAAGGGGGAGAACCTCTCCTCCTCTCTCTTGGTGGCACCGGAGTGCCATCAGGAGGGGAATCATCGCCACGGTGATCGTCTTCATCAACATCACCATCATCATCACCATCCCCATCTCTTTTACGCGGTCCACTCTCCCGCACCCCGCTGTAATCCCTACTTGAACATTGTGCTTTATGCCACATATTATGATCCAATGATGTGTTGCCATCCTATGATGTTTTGAGTAGATATCTTTTGTCTTTGGGTTGATTGATGATCTAGATTGGTATGAGTTGTATGTTTTACTTTGGTGTTGTCCTATGGTGCCCTCCGTGTTGCGCAAGCGTGAGGTGTGACACTCCAAAAATTTTATTTGGTTTTTATCAAAAACTTTGTGGTTTTGAAAAGAGGCCATTTAAATTTTTTTTCTACTTTCAGAAAATCTTCCTCTTAAAAACTTCCTTTGCTTTGGCAAGGATTTTATTTTTTTCAAACTTTGGTGTTTGATCTTTTGAAAACTTCTTCTCTGTTGGTTCCCTCTCAAATTCTTTTTTGGGTTTAATTTGTTTTCTTTTAAAATAAAACTCTATGAAAATTTGAGATTTTCATATCTTGAAAATCACCCATGACTTTGCATTTTTTTGCCCATGTGGTAAAACCCCTCCAAAAACCTCCCCTACACCTTGTGATCAACCTAAGTTCTCTGTCCCAACTAATCCAAACAAGTTTTGGATTTTATTCTAATTATTTTTCCTCTCAAATCAATTCTGAAAATTATTTGGAGCCTGAGTGATTTTCAAAGCAAGTACCCTATTGCATTTGAGTTTTTACCTTAAACCAACTCTCCTGGATAGTCCTTTGTACCCACAACTCAGAACCATCTTGATCCACTCCTCCTCTTTTCAAATTTTTCAAAATTCAGTCTCTGCAAGTTTGGACCAGATTTGCCAAATTTGATGAAATTCATATCTACACTACTCCAAAAATTCCACCAAAATTCAGGCAACCTATTTGAGCAATGAGAAGCCACTCCATCAAAAATCAGCTCAAGGAAAAATCCCTGGATGCCAAAAACATTCTGTCGAACACCTGAGTTGCACTGTTCTTTGCACTTTCAGAAAAATTCAGTTTCAGTGTCATCTTGCGTTCGTCAGTTTCACTCACGCGTTCACAGTGCACTTGGCACGTTCCTCGTAGCCCCTCCCTCTTGTCAGGAGCTTCACACGCGTGCGTGGAGCCTTCCTGGTGTCGGTGGCGCGCTGGCCCGCCCTCGCCGGCGTCTTCTGCGGCGTCGGGACCTCCCGTGGCGGCCGGCAGACGGCACACCACGGCAGAACGCCGTTCAGCGCTGCCCAAAGCCCCTTGGCTCTCCGCGTGTCCCTGCCGTGCCAGCGCACGCCCGTGGCACCGTCGCCGTGGCCCGGCAAGCACGGAACGTGCTCCCTGCCGCCGACAGGCCGCGCCACCCCCGTTCCGTCGAGCTTACCCATAACGCCAAACCCCAGCCCATTTAGCGCCTAAATGGGACCGGTGGACCTCAACGGCGCTGCCCAAGCCCCTAATCCCCCTGCACATCCACGGCACCGCCGTAATCACTCGCCGGACATCCCCGTTCACGGCAACCGCCTCAGGCCGCCTATAAAAAGGGCCCCCGAGCTCACACTCGTGCACGCATCATCACCACTCCTCACCAACGCCCCGCCAGGTCACTCGGAGGACCTCGAGGGGGTCTCCTCCCCCAACTCCGGCCGCCCCGATCCGCCTCGGCCTCCACCACGATTCGCTCCGGTGAGGCCATCTCCGGCGCCCAAACCCCGTCCGTTACCCTCTCTAGCTACCAGGAGCCTAACCCCCTCTTCAATTTGACCTCTGCAGCCCTCCCCGACGAGTTCCTCGACCACCCGAGCCGCCGTCCGCCGGAGCAAAGCTCGCCGTCGACGTGGTACTCGCCGGCGACCACCACCACCACCAACCGACACGGAATGGCGCCCTGAGCACGGAGGTACCCTCCGATCCCCCTGCCTCGCCGTGGATCGCCACCGGCGACCACCGCGGCTCTCGGGCGTCGACAAGCTCCGTTTTCCTTTTTTTTTGAAAGTTCAAACCTGACGTGTGGGACCCCACCGTCAGCCTCTCTGCCCTCTCTGTTAAAACGTTTTATGGAAACGCCTTCGGACAAATACGTTTTCCCTTTGGGCTGGCGTAGTTTCTGCCGAAGCGTTTTCTGTTTTTATAAGCTAGCCCCTGGAAACTTTCTGTTTCATTACAGATGAGTCCCTGGGCAAAAACCCTTATAACTTTTAAACAGAAAAGTATTTTTGATTGTTTCTTTTTCTGTTCTCTTTAAAATTTTGTCTAGTTTTTTATCAGATTTATTTGAAAAATATTTGGTATACTTTCTGTGCACTCCTTGGTATTTACGTTAGCGCATATATTTTCTTTATACCGTAGATACCGAAGGAGGTGACGGAGCCGCGAACTTCACTGAGCTAGGTTCTGACTACTCTGAACCAGGCAAGCATGTTTGAACTTTTGATATGATGAGTGTCTTGGCATATTTTGCATTTAGTTAGTTTTATGGCATATTGAGAAGCATATCGATGAATGTTATTTTATGTGATAATGAGGTAAGTGAGTTCGATGATCCATATGTGAATGGATGTGAGGATGAAGGGCCATGAGTTGGCATGAGTATGGGTGAGATGGCAGTGTCGTAGCATGCCAGTCTTACGCCAGACTATGTGACTTCAGTGTCAAACCGTATCGGTCCAGTTCCTCTCATTTCCTTCCCTGTACTACCACATGTTTTCCGCAAGGAATATGGTTTAGTAAGTTGCAAACCGCTTTTCTGGTACACACCAAAAGGAGAGGACGTGATGATGGTTCCATGGCCCTGGATTAAAGCCAGTCATCCGGTCAGGGGGCATGGGTGTTTCCGGTTGGGACCGAGAGGGGGGCACCCCTTAGAGCGCACGTATATAAATTTGATCCCATGCTATTCGAGATTGTGATCTCCCCGTCTCAAAAGTTTTTCTTGGACGATGTCTAGGGTGATTCCTAGCATCGAGAGGTAGGATGGGTGTGTACTGGTTAGCTGTGTTTTCTTCTGAAATACCGTAAACGGAACTAGTCCTTCATGACTACGGAAATCCGTTGGCTGTGGGAAAATTTTTGTACAAACTCTGCAGAGTCATATATTCCTCCAAATCATCTATTCCCTGTCCCAGGTCGATATTATCTTATCCTAATCAAATGTCAGTTTTGATGGCAGAGACTCCGGTGATTCGCTTGAGTGCTAACTCCGGTTAAATGATTATCCCTGTGGATGGACTAACCCATTTATTCTTATGAATTAAATGTTTATTATGAGTATTATTTACCTGTGAATAAAAGCCCTTTCTGCGATGTCGCTCAGACATCCGACTGTGGCATTGTTGTATTTTACTTTTATATAAAAGCCCTTTCTGTGATGTCGCCCCGATGTCCGACTGTGGCATTTCTTTTCAAGCCCTTTCTGTGATGTCGCCCCGACGTCCGACTGTGGCATTTCTTTTCAAGCCCTTTCTGTGATGTCGCCCTGACGTCCGACTATGGCATTTCTTTTCAAGCCCTTTCTATGATGTCGCCCCGACGTCTGAGTGTGGCATTTCTTTTAAAGCCCTTTCTGTGATGTCTCCCCGACATCCGTCTGTGGTATTTCTTTTTAAGCCCTTTATGTGGTGTCGCTAAGACGCCCGACTGTGGCATCATTTCCTTATATTTATTTGTTCACCTTTCGAGGCGTCGCTTCAGACACCCGATCGGTAGTTATTTATGTTCTGTTGGGATTTCAGGCGGACTACCGCCGTTTCCCTTTTTACTTACCTTGTTATGCTAATTTTTGAAATGTACATTGGTGAATTATTCATGACGCATCCATGCATGCATTTGTTATATCTTACGTCCGAACTGTCTTGCGAGTACTTTCAAAGTACTCACTGGCTTGTTGATTTGGCCAGATGCTGACGAAGGCGATCTCATGGATGAAGAGTTTGATAGAGAGTCCGACACCTAGAGGAGTCCCAGTCAGTCTCGTGCGACCCTGGATTTGGTCACTATTTTACATCCGCTTCCGCTACCAAATAAATTCATCGAGCCTCACCTCGACACTCGATGAGATGACAGACTTAGAGTCTTGTATTTCTCTCCCCGCTGTGTTTTTCCACCACCGCCCTATCCTCGAATCAGTAGTATGCCTCCACACCACTGTGTCATGTCCGCCATTATGTATAATTATTGGCGTGCTTGTAATAATTTGGTTGAGCAACCGTAGTTCGACCCTGTAATATATTTTATGCTACTGGCTTATTGTATCAAGAATTTGTCTACCAGTGAGGAGGATTTCTCTCATACTGGACTCAAAAGATTGGTTTCTCAATAAATATTTTTATTGGAAAACCGGTCGTGACAAGCTTGGTACCAGAGCCAGGCTGACTGTAGGAAGCCACTAGGTGCGATCACTAATTGGTTATTAGCATGATAGAGCTAAATTATATTTTTGCAATTGTAGTAATTTTTTGTCAGTCAGCATAAATTTATGATCTGACCCTGCAGAATTTTTGCCTACTTTTGTAGATGGCCGACAACAGCTGCGAGTCTCAGACCTTTGCCAACGTGCCCGATGGGTTCGTCAAGCTTCTTTCTTTCATTGTTCAGGTCGCGATGGGGCCATCCGTGCGCCCAGTCTTCACACTCTGCCAGCACCGAGTCAACGACAGTCTGACCATGCACCAGGCCGCGGTGCAGTTCAAGGGAGGGCGTGGTGAGTTACGCCGCTTCCGGTTCGTGGGAAGAGCCATGCCTACGGAGAGGCATGCTATGCAGAGGGCAGCCCATGAGGCGATAGCTCGTCTCAGGGATGTCCTTCCCGTGATGAAGACTCATCGTTACCGTTATCTTCCGTGCCATGTGCCTTACACCTGTCACTACGCATACTCCTGCCCCAGAGGAGAACGAGACGAGGCTTTTGAGATGCTCATCGAGTATCTCCGGGCCCTGGAGGCAGCCTTCGACAACCTGGTGGACGACTTCGTAGCTACCCGCATGGACTCAGTTCATGGCTGTGCTGCCAACAGGAGGGAGCTCCTACCCATCGCTCCGCCACTGACTTTGGTCTCGTCCTCAGCATCTTATACGCCTACTCGTCTCCTGCCTTCTACCGAAGAATTCAACCAAGTCATTGCGCCCACTCCAGCACGCACTGCACCACCCTTCGCGCCCACTCCTGTACGTGTTGCTCCGCCCCTAGCAACCGTTCCGTCCACTCTGCGCAACACCACACGTATGGAGCCCATTAGCGAGGAGGAAGTCGAGTCCCCAACCTCGCTACGCCTCGCCCTCGGCAGGGCAAAGGAGGTCGTCAACATCTCTGCCTGAGTACGCTTAGCTGCCGTGTATTGTACCGCTTTGTAAGATATGTACATAGGTTGTGAGAAGTAGCCTGTTTGTGCATCATGTAGGATCTGGAGAAGTGCACTAGCCTAAATAACATGTCAGGATTATGTATGCATATCCTGAGTGATGTATTGTATAATTACCGCCCGCGTGTAAGATATGTAATGAGCAGTCCTTCTCCGTGCGCAAGTCGATTTGTTTTTCTTAAGTAAGCTTGGTTATTTAATTATATTTGCCAGCTTTATGCATTATGGATTTGTTTTTGCGACTCTTTCCGCCTTTCTTATCGATTTTACAAAATATATCCCCAGAGTGAAAAATGTCTCATCCTTGGACTCGCTCCATGCCAACTCCACCAGAGGGAAATTATGATACACAACCCAGCAACGAGTTCACTCAGGGACAGTCAAACCAACAGGGCAGTGAATCGGCACTTTCACAAATGTGCCGCCTTTATGAGCAGAGTCAGCAACAACATCGGGAAATGATGAACCAAGTCATCAACATGGGAAATCACCATGGACAATATCAGCAGCATTCCAAGTTATCTGAGCTACAGAAGACACGTCCTCAAACATTTTCTCACATTGACAAACCTCTTGAAGCCGAGGACTAGCTTCGAGATATGGAGAGAAAATTAATTATTGCAAAATGTTCAGACCCCGAGAAGGTATTGTATGCTCCGCACTATCTCACTGGAGCAGCCGCATCGTGGTGGGAGAATTTTCTGCACATGCATCCCAATGAAAATGACATAACCTGGGATGATTTCAAGGAAGGTTTCCGTGGTGCACACATTCCTAAGAGTATTATGAAAATCAAGAAGAGAGAATTCGATGACCTCAAACAAAGGAACATGACAGTGTCAGATTACAACAGTCAATTTACTCTATTGTCCCACTACTCCAATGAAGAGCGTATGACTGAAATCAAGAAGATGGAGAAATTCCTTGACGGTCTAGCGCCCGCGCTTAAATGCCAACTGGTCGTGCACACTTTTCCTGATTTTAAAACACTGGTGGACAAAGCCATTACTCTGGAAAATGAGAGACGCAGTCTGGAAGATATCCGCAAGCGGAAAAGGGACCAGACTAACCATGCTCGCAATCACCGAAGCAAGACAGATTTTCAAAAGGGTGGGACACACAAATCCTCACCCAATGTCTCACGCCCAATCAAGAATTTTCATGCAAGAGACAAAGAATTCACCTATGCCCCGGCGTTACTTGTTACGCTTGTGGAGAAGAAGGGCACTATGCCAAACAGTGCCCCAAGCCAAGGAATTCAACCCCAAAGCCGAACAACGGCGGGAACAATTCCGCGCCCAAGCGAAACAATTTCAATCCCAACAATAACCACAGGAAGGGTCATCTGAATCACGTAACCAAAGAGGAGGCACAAAATGCTCCGGATATCGTACTCGGTACGTTTCCTGTCAACACAATACCTGCAATGGTTTTGTTTGATTCTGGAGCTTCTCACTCTTTCATTTCGAAAAGTTTTGCTTTGCAAAATAATTTTTTGATGCTTCCTTTGGAGAAATCCATGACCATCAAGTCCCCTGGGATTCAGCAAGTTACTCAGAATTACTGTCAGAATGTGGTCATTGAGTTCGACGGATTGGAGTTTCACGCAAATCTTATTGTGTTGGAAAATAAAGGACTGGATGTCATCCTAGGGATGGATTGGCTAACCACCAATAAGGGTTTTATCGACTGTTTCAACAAGACCGTAATTCTCACACACCACCAAGGGAAGACAATAAGAGTATCAGCCAAGGAAGGAAAAATACCCCGGCAACCGAGATTAAATAAGATGGACGTTTCTGAGCTAAACAAGGTTCCAGTAGTGTGTGAATTTCCAGATGTATTCCCTGAAGAGCTACCAGGCATGCCACCAGACCGAGAAATAGAATTCCGCATTGAGCTAGCACCAGGAACCACCCCCATATACAAGAAACCATACCGAATGGCACCATCCGAGTTGATCGAGTTGAAGAAGCAAATAAAGGAATTACTGGAAAAAGGATACATTCGAGCCAGCTCCTCACCTTGGGGATCACCAATTTTATTTGCCAAAAAGAAGGATGGAACGCTGAGATTGTGTATCGACTATCGAGCACTTAACATGGTCACAGTCAAAAACAAATACCCGATGCCAAGGATAAATGATTTGTTTGATCAACTCGCTCAGGCCAAGGTATTCTCAAAAATTGACTTAAGGTCAGGATACCATCAATTGAAGGTACGAACGGAAGATATCCCCAAAACAGCCTTCACCTCCAGATATGGACTGTACGAGTTCACAGTGATGCCATTTGGATTAACTAACGCCCCAGCATATTTTGTTCACCTCATGAACAAAGTATTTATGAAGTTTATGGACAAGTTCGTCGTGGTATTCATCGACGATATTCTGGTATACTCCAAGACACCAGAAGAGCACGCAGAACATCTTAGGATTGTGCTAGGAGAGCTAAGAAAACACCAATTGTATGCCAAGTTCAGCAAGTGCGAATTTTGGCTAAGACAAGTAGGCTTTCTAGGCCACGTGCTGACCCAAGACGGTATCGCAGTGGACCCAGAGAAAGTCAAGGCCGTACTTGGCTGGAAGTCACCAGCCAGCGTAACGGACATTCGGAGTTTCTTGGGAATGGCAGGATATTACCGCAGATTTATTGAAGGATTTTCCACCATAGCCAAGCCTATGACACAGTTGCTCAAGAAAGATAAGAAGTTTGAATGGACAGAAGCCTGTGAGAAAAGTTTCCAAGAGCTAAAACGGAAGTTAACGACAACACCGGTATTAATTGTACCCGACATACACAAGAATTTTGAAGTATATTGTGACGCGTCCAGAAAGGGTCTCGGATGCGTATTGATGCAGGAAGGCAAGGTTGTCGCCTACGCTTCAAGGCAACTTCGCAAGCATGAGGAGAATTATCCCACTCATGACTTAGAAATGGCAACAGTTATTCATGCACTCAAGGAATGGAGGCATTTCTTACTCGGGAATGGATGTGAAATATATACGGATCACAAAAGTCTCAAATATATTTTCACGCAGCCAGAACTAAATTTACGGCAACGACGTTGGTTGGAGTTGGTAAAAGATTATGATGTTGGTATCCATTATCATCCAGGGAAAGAAAATGTAGTGGCCGATGCCCTTAGTCGGAACCCCAGCTCCGACGAAAACAATCTGCACAGCTTGAGGCCCGAATTCCAACAAGAATTTGCCAAGCTCAACTTGATAATGGTAGCAGAAGGCACCATATCAAACTTGGAAATACAACCCAACCTTGTGGAGAAAATTAAAGAAGCTCAGCCCGGTCACACCAGCATCGAAGGCATCAAAAGAAAGTTGAGTATGGGCAAGGCCTCGGAATTCGTAATAGACAATGAAGGAATATTATGGTACGGAGAAAGGCTCTGCGTGCCAAACATAGAAGACCTTAAGCAGCAAATTTTAGCTGAAGCACACACCACTCCATATTCAATTCACCCTGGAGGAACCAAAATGTATAAGGATATCCAGGAAAGATTTTGGTGGCACGGTATGAAGAGGGACATAGCCACCTTCATTGCATGTTGCGACTCATGTCAACGCATAAAAGCTGAGCATCAGAGACCAGCCGGACTACTACAACCTAACAAAATACCTGAGTGGAAATGGGATGAAATAGGGATGGATTTTATTGTCGGACTACCTCGGTCACGACACGGGAATGATGCCATATGGGTCATCACTCACAGGTTGACCAAAGTGGCACACTTTATTCTAGTGAAGACAACCTACAACACTTAGAGGCTTGCCAGGATTTATCTTTCCCGCATAGTTTGTCTGCACGGTGTCCCGAAGACTATAATATCCGACAGAGGCACTCAGTTCGTCTCAAGATTTTGGGAGCATTTACAACAGGCTCTGGGAACCCAACTAGCCTTCAGTACCGCATACCACCCACAGACTGATGGACAAACAGAACGCGTAAACCAGGTTTTAGAAGACATGCTGAGAGCATGTGTCCTCACATATGGAACCAGTTGGGAAGAAAGCCTGCCATACGCCGAGTTCGCGTATAACAATAGCTACCAGGCCAGCCTACAAATGGCACCATTTGAGGCTTTATACGGACGAAGATGTCGTACCCCGTTAAATTGGTCAGAGACCGGAGACAGCCGCATCTTCGGACTAGACATGCTCAGAGAAGCCGAGGAAAAGGTCAAGCTAATCAGAGACCGACTTAAGACCGCTCAAAGTCGACAGAAGAGTTATTATGATCAGAAACATCGAAGGGTCAGCTTTGAACCCGGTGAGTTCGTATACCTGAGAGTGTCCCCTATGAGAGGATTGCAACGGTTTAAGATTAAAGGAAAGTTAGCACCAAGATTCATTGGACCATTCTGCATAGTGGCACGAAGAGGCACCGTAGCCTATCAGCTAGACTTACCCGAAGACTTGTCCAACATTCACGACGTGTTCCACGTCTCTCAATTAAGGAAGTGCGTAAGCAACCCAGAGAAACAAGTATCCCATGAAAACATTGACGTTCAGCCAGACCTCACTTATCGGGAACGTCCCGTCAGAATATTAGAGGAGTCTGAAAGGAGGACCCGACATAAGACCATCAAGTTTTTCAAAGTCCAGTGGAGCAATCACACCGACAGTGAAGCAACTTGGGAAAGCGAGGATTTTCTTCGGACAGAGCATCCACACTTATTTAAGGATCAGCTGAAATCTCGGGGACGAGATTTTTCCTAAGGGGGTAGGTGTTGTGACACTCCAAAAATTTTATTTGGTTTTTATCAAAAACTTTGTGGTTTTGAAAAGAGGCCATTTAAATTTTTTTTTTCTACTTTAAGAAAATCTTCCTCTTAAAAACTTCCTTTGCTTTGGCAAGGATTTTATTTTTTTCAAACTTTGGTGTTTGATCTTTTGAAAACTTCTTCTCTGTTGGTTCCCTCTCAAATTCTTTTTTGGGAGTTTAATTTGTTTTCTTTTAAAATAAAACTCTATGAAAATTTGAGATTTTCATATCTTGAAAACCACCCATGACTTTGCATTTTTTTGCCCATGTGGTAAAACCCCTCCAAAAACCTCCCCTACACCTTGTGATCAACCTAAGTTCTCTGTCCCAACTAATCCAAACAAGTTTTGGATTTTATTCTAATTATTTTTCCTCTCAAATCAATTCTGAAAATTATTTGGAGCCTGAGTGATTTTCAAAGCAAGTACCCTATTGCATTTGAGTTTTTACCTTAAACCAACTCTCCTGGATAGTCCTTTGTACCCACAACTCAGAACCATCTTGATCCACTCCTCCTCTTTTCAAATTTTTCAAAATTCAGTCTCTGCAAGTTTGGACCAGATTTGCCAAATTTGATGAAATTCATATCTACACTACTCCAAAAATTCCACCAAAATTCAGGCAACCTATTTGAGCAATGAGAAGCCACTCCATCAAAAATCAGCTCAAGGAAAAATTCCTGGATGCCAAAAACATTCTGTCGAACACCTGAGCTGCACTGTTCTTTGCACTTTCAGAAAAATTTAGTTTCAGTGTCATCTTGCGTTCGTCAGTTTCACTCACGCGTTCACAGTGCACTTGGCACGTTCCTCGTAGCCCCTCCCTCTTGTCCGGAGCTTCACACGCGTGCGTGGAGCCTTCCTGGCGTCGGTGGCGCGCTGGCCCGCCCTCGCCGGCGTCTTCTGCGGCGTCGGGACCTCCCGTGGCGGCCGACAGAAGGCACACCACGGCAGAACGCCGTTCAGCGCCGCCCAAAGCCCCTTGGCTCTCCGCGTGTCCCTGCCGTGCCAGCGCACGCCCGTGGCACCGTCGCCGTGGCCCGGCAAGCACGAAACGTGCTCCCTGCCGCCGACGGGCCGCGCCACCCCCGTTCCGTCGAGCTCACCCATAACGCCAAACCCCAGCCCGTTTAGCGCCTAAATGGGACCGGTGGACCTCAACGGCGCTGCCCAAGCCCCTAATCCCCCTACACATCCACGGCACCGCCGTAATCACTCGCCAGAGATCCCCGTTCACGGCAACCACCTCGGGCCGCCTATAAAAAGGGCCCCCAAGCTCACCCTCGTGCACGCGTCATCACCACTCCACACCAACGCCCCGCCAGGTCACTCGGAGGACCTCGAGGGGGTCTCCTCCCCCAACTCCGGCCGCCCCGATCCGCCTCGGCCTCCACCACGATTCGCTCCGGTGAGGCCATCTCCGGCGCCCAAACCCCGTCCGTTACCCTCTCTAGCTACCAGGAGCCTAACCCCCTCTTCAATTTGACCTCTGCAGCCCTCCCCGACGAGTTCCTAGACAACCCGAGCTGCCGTCCGCCGGAGCAAAGCTCGCCATCGACGTGGTACTCGCCGGCGACCACCACCACCACCAACCGACGCGGAATGGCGCCCTGAGCACAGAGGTACCCTCCGATCCCCCTGCCTCGCCGTGGATCGCCGCCGGCGACCACCGCGGCTCTCGGGCACCGACGAGCTCCGTTTTCCTTTTTTTTGAAAGTTCAAACCTGACGTGTGGGACCCCACCGTCAGCCTCTCTGCCCTCTCTGTTAAAACATTTTCTGGAAACGCCTTTGGACAAATACGTTTTCCCTTTGGGCTGGCGTAGTTTCTGCCGAAGCGTTTTCTGTTTTTATAAGCTAGCCCCTGGAAACTTTCTGTTTCATTACAGATGAGTCCCTGGGCAAAAACCCTTATAACTTTTAAACAGAAAAGTATTTTTGATTGTTTCTTTTTCTGTTCTCTTTAAAATTTTGTCTAGTTTTTTATCATATTTATTTGAAAAATATTTGGTATACTTTCTGTGCACTCCTTGGTATTTACGATAGCTTATATATTTTCTTTATACCGTAGATACCGAAGGAGGTGACGGAGCCGCGAACTTCACCGAGCTAGGTTCCGACTACTCTGAACCAGGCAAGCATGTTTGAACTTTTGATATGATGAGTGTCTTGGCATGTTTTGCATTTAGTTAGTTTTATGGCATATTGAGAAGCATATCGATGAACGTTATTTTATGTGATAATGAGGTAAGTGAGTTCGATGATCCATATGTGAATGGATGTGAGGATGAAGGGCCATGAGTTGGCATGAGTATGGGTGAGATGGCAGTGTCGTAGCATGCCAGTCTTACGCCAGACTATGTGACTTCAGTGTCAAACCGTATCGGTCCAGTTCCTCTCATTTCCTTCCCTGTACTACCACATGTTTTCCGCAAGGAATATGGTTTAGTAAGTTGCAAACCGCTTTTCTGGTACACACCAAAAGGAGAGGCCGTGATGATGGTTCCATGGCCCTGGATTAAAGCCAGTCATCCGGTCAGGGGGCATGGGTGTTTCCGGTTGGGACCGAGAGGGGGGCACCCCTTAGAGCGCGCGTATATAAATTTGATCCCATGCTATTCGAGATTGTGATCTCCCCGTCTCAAAAGTTTTTCTTGGACGATGTCTAGGGTGATTCCTAGCATCGAGAGGTAGGATGGGTGTGTACTGGTTAGCTGTGTTTTCTTCCGAAATACCGTAAACGGAACTAGTCCTTCGTGACTACGGAAATCCGTTGGCTGTGGGAAAAATTTTGTACAAACTCTGCAGAGTCATATATTCCTCCAAATCATCTATTCCCTGTCCCAGGTCGATATTATCTTATCCTAATCAAATGTCAGTTTTGATGGCAGAGACTCCGGTGATTCGCTTGAGTGCTAACTCCGGTTAAATGATTATCCCTGTGGATGGACTAACCCATTTATTCTTATGAATTAAATGTTTATTATGAGTATTATTTACCTGTGAATAAAAGCCCTTTCTGCGATGTCGCTCAGACATCCGACTGTGGCATTGTTGTATTTTACTTTTCTATAAAAGCCCTTTCTGTGATGTCGCCCCGACGTCCAACTGTGGCATTTCTTTTCAAGCCCTTTCTGTGATGTCGCCCCGACGTCCAACTGTGGCATTTCTTTTCAAGCCCTTTCTGTGATGTCGCCTCGACGTCCGACTGTGGCATTTCTTTTCAAGCCCTTTCTGTGATGTCGCCCCGACGTCCGACTGTGGCATTTCTTTTCAAGCCCTTTCTGTGATGTCGCCCCGACGTCCGACTGTGGCATTTCTTTTAAAGCCCTTTCTGTGATGTCGCCCCGACATCCGTCTGTGGTATTTCTTTTTAAGCCCTTTATGTGGTGTCGCTAAGACGCCCGACTGTGGCATCATTTCCTTATATTTATTTGTTCACCTTTCGAGGCGTCGCTTCAGACACCCGATCGGTAGTTATTTATGTTCTGTTGGGATTTCAGGCGGACTACCGTCGTTTCCCTTTTTACTTACCTTGTTATGCTAATTTTTGAAATGTACATTGGTGAATTATTCATGACGCATCCATGCATGCATTTGTTATATCTTACGTCCGAACTGTCTTGCGAGTACTTTCAAAGTACTCACTGGCTTGTTGATTTGGCCAGATGCTGACGAAGGCGATCTCATGGATGAAGAGTTTGATAGCGAGTCCGACACCTAGAGGAGTCCCAGTCAGTCTCGTGCGACCCTGGATTTGGTCACTGTTTTACATCCGCTTATGCTACCAAATAAATTCATCGAGCCTCACCTCGACGCTCGATGAGATGACAGACTTAGAGTCTTGTATTTCTCTCCCCGCTGTGTTTTTCCACCACCGCCCTATCCTCGAGTCAGTAGTATGCCTCCACACCACTGTGTCATGTCCGCCATTATGTATAATTATTGGCGTGCTTGTAATAATTTGGTTGAGCAACCGTAGTTCGACCCTGTAATATATTTTATGCTACTGGCTTATTGTATCAAGAATTTGTCTACCAGTGAGGAGGATTTCTCTCATACTGGACTCAAAAGATTGGTTTCTCAATAAATATTTTTATTGGAAAACCAGTCGTGACATGAGGGATTCCCGCTGTAGGGTGTTGTAATACGTTCATGATTCGCTTATAGTGGGTTGGTGAGTGACTGAAACACAAACCCGAGTAAGAGGGATTGTTGCATATGGGAATAAAAAGGACTTGATGCTTTAATGCTATGGTTGGGTTTTACCTTAATGATCTTTAGTAGTTGTGGATACTTGCTAGAGTTCCAATCATAAGTGCATATGATCCAAGTAGATAAAGTATGTTAGCTTATGCCTCTCCCTCATATGAAATTGCAATAGTGATTACCGGTCTTGTTAACAATTGCCTAGGACAATTCCGCACACCGATCCACCATTATTCCACACTCGCTATTTATATTATTTAGTATTATATTCTAACTTTATGATAACAGCACCTACTTTTATGTTTAAGCTCTCCGATATCATGCAAAGTTATCCTCTTCATACCCACAACGTAGTTTTATTTCTCGTTTCTAGTTGGAAGTAAACGTTCGGTGCACGTAGAGTCGTATCAGTGGCAGATAGGGCTTGAGAGAATATTGATCTTACCTTTAGCTCTTTGTGGGTTCGACACTCCATACTTATCACTTCCATCTTTGGAAAGTGTTACGATGATTCCTTGCACTTGGGGATTATCAAGCTCTTTTCTGGCGCCGTTGCCGGGGAGCAATAGTGTGGGGTTGATATTCTCGTGTGTGCTTGTTTGCTTCCTTCACTAAGTAGATTTTGTTTTTCCTTTTTGTTTCTGTTTAGTTGTGGGTGAAACATACAAAAAAAATAAAATGAAAACACAAAAAAATATTTATTACTTGCCTCTTGCCTAAAAAGTTTTTCAAAAAGAGAAGTGATTGGAAGGTTTTGCATTGAAGAAGTGAGGGTCGACCTTGAGCACTTGTGCTCATGCTCACGGAAACAATGTAGAATTTTTCATGGAAGTTTCTCTGTAAATAATTATCCCCTTGTATATATTCCTTGTATTATAAAAATAATATGCCAAGCTTTGGTTTTAGGATGATTAGATTGCTTGTTTGCTTTGTGCAAAACAAAAACAGAAACTTTGGCTGTAGTGCATGAATTTACATTTTTAATTGGAAAGTCAAATGGTTCTGATTCTTTTTGTACATTACTTCTGTACAAATTTTTCTAATTTTCAAATTTAGTTTATAATTTTAGGAGTTACAGAAGTTTGCCAAACTTCCAGATTACTACAGACTGTTCTGTTTTTAACAGATTCTGTTTTGCGTGTGTTGTTTGCTTATTTCGATGAATCTACGAGTAGTATCGGAGGGTATGAACCATAGAGAAGTTGGAATACAGTAGATTTAACATCAATACAAATAAAGAATGAGTTCATTACAGTACCTAAAGGTAGTGATTTGCTTTATTACACTAACGGATCTCACAAGTTTTTGTTAAAGTTTTGTGTGTATGAAGTGTCCGAAGGTCGAGGAGCTATCAACATGAGAAGAATAAAGAGAGGCAAGAGTTCAAGCTTGGGGATTCCCAAGGCACCCCAAGTAAATATTTCAAAGTATACTCAAGCATCTAAGCTTGGGGATGCCCCGGTTGGCATCCCATCTTTCTTCTTCAACAATTATCGGTATACCTCGGGTTTTGTTTTGTTCACATGATTTGTGTCCTTTGTGTTTTTCTTATTATTCTAGAACCATGCTAGCATGAGATATCCCTTCATTGATTTATAGAATACTTCATGTGCTTCACTTAAGAATGAGTATGGTTTTATAGAATGCTTCATGTGCTTCACTTACACACTTTGAGCTTGGATATTGGTTAGTTGTAGAATGCTCCATGAACTTCACTTATATCTTTTGGAGTATGAATAATACTATCATTTAAAGTGGGTTTGGAAGAGTGTAAACTTTAGGAATTAGTGATCCCACTATTTTGGAGAATGTTGAATCTTAGTGTGATATTTATGAAAGTGGATTTGGAAGAGTGTCAACATTAGCTAGTGATGACTCCACTATTTCGGAAGAGGTTCCAATTGAGTATGAGAACAAATTTGCTATCCATGATGCTACTGAAAATTATTATGAGGGAGGAATACATGCTTGTAGGAGTTGCAATAATATTAAGTTTCCTCTCTATGTGCTTAAAGTTTTGAAGTTATACTTGTTTTGCCTTCCTATGCTAGTTGATTCTTATTCCCATAAGTGTGTGCTCACAAAATCCCTAGGCATAGGAAGTGTGTTAGATTTAAATATGCTAGTCATATTCTTCAAGATGCTCTCTTTGTGTTTCAATTCCTATCTTTAAAGTGAGCATCATTGAAATCATCATGCCTAGCTAAAAGGCATTAAAGAAAAGCGCTTGTTGGGAGACAACCCGGTATTTACCGTTACTATTTTTGTGTGTTTACATGATTAAACTACTGTAGTAATCATGTTTTATATATTTTGTTTCAATAAAGTGCCAAGTAAGACCTTTGGGAAGACTCGGGTGAAAGTTAATGTGATCTTCCTGTAAAAAACAGAAACTTTGCGCTCACAAGAATAGATGTCATTTTTTACTGAAGAGTGATTTTGAGTTGATTATTTTTGCAGAACATTAATAGACAAATTCCTCGCGTCCGCAAATTTATTTCATAATTTTTGTAGTAGCAGAAATATGGTTATTTTTCTGATCATTACAGACTGTGTTGTTTCTGACAGATTCTGTTTTCATTGCATAGTCTGCTTGTTTTCTAGTTTCTATGGCTTATATTCTCAATATAATTTGTAGAAATGATATGGTACAGTAGTCATTGTGTGAAAACAATTATGAACCTTGTCTTTGTCAGTACCAAAGTGAATGGTTTGCTCTTTATCATACTAACCTATCTCACGAAGTTTGGCTAAGTTTTGTGTGATTGAAGTTTTCAAGTTTTGGGTGAGATATCGATATGAGGAGAATAAGGAGTGGAAAGACCCTAATCTTGGGGGTGCCCAAGGCACCCCAAGGTAATATTCAAGGAAGACTCAAGTGCCTAAGCTTGGGGATGCCCCGGAAGGCATCCCCTCTTTCGTCTTCAAAACTATCGGTACACCTTACTCGGAGCTATATTTTTATTCGTCACATGATATGTGTTTTACTTGGAGAGTCATTTTATTTTGTTAGTATTATCTAGCTGCTATTTAGAATAGTGTTTTGCATCTTTACTTTCAATAAAAATGTCAAGGATAGCCTTTACCATGCTTATTTTGCTATTATACATGTTGCTGTTGGAAAACAGAAAGTTTTTACCGCTGTTGCAAAAATTCCCTAGAAAATTCAGAGCATGATATAATGTTTAAATTTTTTGCATAATGAGCTCTGATAAATATACTACAGTGGGAATTTTCTCTCATAATTTTTGGAGTTAGGGAAGTATTGATACTCTTGCATTCTTTACAGGCTGTACTGTTTTGACAGATTGCTGTTATGTTTGCATTGTTTCCATATGTTTGCTTGTTTAATGATTCTATTTGAGGATAGGAGTATTAAATATGCAGAGTTATTTAGTATGCAATGTTGAATAATAATTTTAGCGGTTTGTTACAGTAGAAATGATAAGGTTTTGCATTGGTTTATACTAACCTATCTCACGAGTTCTTGTTGAGTTTGGTGTGGATGAAGCTTTTGATAAAAAGAGAAACCATGATATGAGAGGAATTAAGGAGATATAAAAGTTCAAGCTTGGGGATGCCCAAGGCACCCCAAGATAATATCCCAAGAAGTCTCAAGCATCTAAGCTTGGGGATGCCCCATTAGGCATCCCACCTTTGTTCTTCAGCAACTATCGGTTAGTATCGGTTGAGCCTAAGTTTTTGCTTCTTCACATGAGTTGTGCTATCCTTGAAATGTCATTTTATTTTGTTTTACTTGATGTTTGAATAAAATCATTGGATCTGAATTATTCAATTGAATAGAAAAGGAACCCTCCCATGGCTAGTTAATTATTTGACTACTCAGTGTCCTTCACTCATATCTTTTAGAGTAGTTTGTCATTTACTCATGTGCTTCATATATATACTATGAGTAAATGGGGGAATGAATTGAATGTCATAAATCTGAACTTTTATATGTTTCATTTGCTTATAACATGGTTAGTGATGACTTCACACATAGAAAGTATGAGGCATAAAAGTTGTTGAGAATTGGCAAGCGTAGTTTTGGTCATAGTTACAATTAATATGAAGTAATAAGGAAAGAGAGGTTCACATACAAATATATTATCTGTAGTAACCCGACCTCAGATGGTCAAGTCTCTGTGTTCTAGTGTCATCCTTGGATCAGTAATGCTGACACACACAGTACTCGAAGGATTTATAACAGAGTAGCAATCACACACTTATTACATCGAATGTCTCCAAAAGAGAACTTATTACAATAATATGGCTTAAGGCCATGTAATGCGATAACAGCGGAAGGCTTGGAAGATAAAGTGAGTCCATCAACTCCAACGGCATAGCTGACCTACACGGCAACGACCTAACGAATCTTACTCCTCGTCTGAAAAGTCTGCAACATAATACGTTGCAGCCCGAGAATGGGTCAGCACATGGAATATGCTGGCAATATAACACAATAGAGCAAGAACAGAATAATGCTATCACTACATGCATATTTGGCTGGTGGAAAGCTCTATGGTTATAGTTTTGCAAAAAGCCAATTTTTCCCTACAACAAAGGAATATATTATTATTTAACTATTATGGTGGTTGAAACATTGAGAAGGTATAACCCCAACTCAATCCCAATTAAAGTAGTTAACAACCCAACAATATTATTTAAGAGTGATGAGATACATGTGATAACTCAAGTACTAGATCCTCAAAATTGTCCATAACCGGGGACACGGCTAACCATGATTAGATTGTACACTCTGCAGAGGTTTGCGCACTTTTCCCCACAAGACTCGATCGCCTCCATTGATTTCTCGCACTACATGGTGTTTGAGAAATGGATGACCGAGACATAGTATTTCAGAAACATTAACTCTCTACTCCGGGTAGACCATACCAAACCTACAAAACCCACTACCTGCTGATCTACCTCTTCAAGAGCTTCACATAACTTACTCAACTATGCTAGAGCCCATAGTAGCTTGTGGCTGCACACAGAAGTATCTAGCATGAATAATCTTAGTTCCCTTTGAGCCTGGGTGGCGGTCCATAGGAAGATCACACGGGTACCCCGGGATTTCCAAAAATAAAAACAGACAACACTGGGTTCCCCAGGTGCCTCAGTCCACCTAGATTAGTATTAAAGTTGCCACCTTAAATTAAACCATTAATTAAAAATCTCACATTTGTCATGGATTCACTCAAACCCAACCACGTCTACGAGCATAGCATAGCAATATAAGCAACACATAGAAGTAACTCCCAAGGGTTTGATAATAACAGGGCAATAGGTTCTACCTCAACTACTACTTCCCAACCCACAAGTTAATGACATCCTAACCATGCAATGTTTGAGGATTGAGCTAATGCATAAAAACTGGGTATGAAAAGAGTATGATCAAAGTGTTACTTGCCTTGCTGATGATCCGCGAATCCTAGAGACTCGTAGTAACACGCTTCGCACTCCGGGAATTCTATCGCAAGAAAACAATAACATACATAAGAAACAAGCAAAGATGCACAAGCAAAACTTCAACTAAAAGATGCTGACCAGAAAGTTCAACTTAAAAACTCCGGTTCGCAAAAAGAATCAAACCAAACGGAGCAACAAAACTCAAACAGCGAAAGAAACAAGATCCGATTACTAATCTGAACTAGGGTCAAATTTTTCAGTATCAAAATCTTGTTTAGGTTGTTTAAGCAGAATGAGGGTCTCGAGACGAAGATTCGGGCGCTTGAATCGCCTGATTCCGACTAACGAGCGAAAAGATAAACAGAAACTAAGATCGGATCAGAAATCACGACCAGAAAAATCACGGAATAAATCCGAGAAAAAGAAAATTGACAAACAGACTAATGAACAAACGTTCATTATCTGGATCTAAACAAAGAACGCGTTCGTTAAAACGAACGAATGAGCGAACGCTCGCTAAATAAATAAACCGGAGAAAAACCAATCTATTTAAAAAACGAAAACTAAGGTTTTCTAAAAAACCGAGCGGGTTTTCTCAGAAAACTGGGGCGGCGGGGCGGCTACCTCGACTTGGCTCCGGCGGGGCGCCGGCGGGTTCCGACGCGACAGCGGGGCGGCGTGGGGTGGCGGGGTGGCGGCGGTAGCGACGGGAGGCGGCAGCGGCGGCTCCGGCTTGGGTTCGGGGCGACGGCGGTGGGTGGTGGTGGTGGTGTGGCGGCAGGGTGGCGGGGTATTTAAGAGAGGGGGGCGACTTGAAGGAGGGGGCAAGGCGCGGCGGAGGCGGAGTCCGGCTCGGACTCCGGTCCGAGCGGTGGCGGGGCGGCGCGCGCGAGCGGGAGGCGGCGGCGGCGGCTGGGCCGGCCTGGCTCGGCTGGGCCCTAGGCCCATTCGGGCGCGGGGAAATTTGTTTTTTAAAATAATTCCGCCGACAGAAAAAAATCCTATAAAATAAAATTAAAATCTAAAAAATGCCAAAACAAATTTTCATCGTCTAAATAAAATATTTAGAACGAGATGAACATTTTCATGGCCCTAAAATGCAAATTTTTGAAAACGTGTAATTTTTCTAACGCAAATAAAATCCAAATAAAATCAAATAAAATCCAACAAATGATTTTAACATTTTTCCTCCAATATTTCAATTGTTTTGGAGAAGTCATATTATCTCCTCTCATTTATTTTTAATATAAAATATTTTTCCGGAGAGAAAAATAATTAAAATAAAAAATCCTTGTTTTCGCTATTTGATAAAAATAAAATATGAACACCGGAAAATCCCCAACTCTCTTTGAGGGTCCTTGAGTTGCTTAGGATTTCGAGGATTGCGGAACGAAGATGCAATAAAATATTATATGCATGAATGACCTATGTATAACATTCCAAATTGAAAATTTGGGATGTTACAAACCTACCCCCCTTAAGATGAATCTCGTCCTCGAGATTCGGGTTGGCTAGAAAATAGGTGCGGGTGGTCCTTGCGAATATCATCCTCTCATTCCCAGGTGGCTTCCTCCTCGGTATGGTGGCTCCACTGAACTTTGCAAAACTTGATAACCTTGCTGCGAGTGACTCGGCTGGAAAAGTCAAGAATCTTTACTGGCTTCTCCTCATAAGTCAAATTACTGTCCAACTGAATCGCCTCCAGGGGTACTGTATCTCTTAATGGTATATCGGCCATCTCAGCATGACACTTCTTCAACTATGAGACGTGGAACACATCGTGAACTCCTGACAATCATTCAGGTAACTCCAGCTTGTAGGCAATTTCTCCCATCCATTCCAAAACACGGTACGGTCCTACGAATCTCGGAGCTAATTTTCCCTTAACTCCAAAACGTTTCACTCCACGCAAGGGCGATACTCGCAGATATGCTCTATCTCCAATTTCATAGGTTACCTCCTTGCGTTTTGTGTCTGCATAACTCTTCTGCCTGGACTGAGCAATCTTCAATCTGTCACAGATCAGTTTAACCTTCTCCTCCGACTCTTTGATCAAATCTGGTCCAAACAACTGACGGTCTCCTACCTCATCCCACATCAGGGGTGTTCTACATCTGCGTCCATACAGAGCTTCGAACGGTGCCATCTTCAAACTGGCCTGGTAGCTATTGTTGTATGAGAACTCTGCGTAAGGCAAATTGTCATCCCAACTAGATCCATAATCTAGCACACAGGCTCTCAACATGTCCTCCAGAATCTGGTTGACTCTCTCTGTCTGTCCATCTGTCTGCGGGTGAAATGCTGTACTGAACTCCAATCTCGTACCCAGGGTCTGGTATAATTGATGCCAAAACTTTGAAGTAAACTGTGTTCCTCTATCTGATACGATGGTCCTCGGAACTCCATGCAAACATACGATCTTGGACATATATATCTTGGCCAACTTTGCGCTTGTATAAGTTGTTTTCACTGGGATGAAGTGAGCCACTTTGGTCAAGCGATCCACTACTACCCATATTGAGTCATATCCTGCTTTGGTCCTGGGCAATCCGGTGATAAAGTCCATGCCAAGTTTATCCCACTTCAATTCGGGTATCGGCATAGGCTGTAACAGTCCTGCTGGCTTCTGATGCTCTGCCTTCACTCTCTGACATACATCACATACAACTACATACTCGGCAATATCCTTCTTCATACCAGTCCACCAGAAACTTTCTTTCAAATCCAAATACATCTTGGTGTTTCCGGGGTGTATCAAGTATGGTGAGTCATGAGCCTCCTGAAGTATTAACTTCCTGATCTCTGGGTTATTAGGCACATAAACTCGATCCTCAAACCATAAGGTATCGTGCTCATCCTCGCGAAAACCTTTGGCCTTTCCTTTGCTCATCTTCTCCTTTATCTCAGCAATCTCTTTGTCTTCCTTCTGAGCTTCTCGAATCTTGTCCAACAATGTAGACTGAACTTCCATTGTTGCAATGAAACCTCTTCGAACAATCTCCAACCAAAGTTCCATGATATCTTCAGCTAACTCCTTCGGCAATCCCTTACTTTCAAGGATACTAGCATAACTCTTCTGGCTCAAAGCGTCTGCTACGACATTGGCCTTTCCTGGATGATAGTGTAGCTTCATATCGTAATCCTTTATAAGTTCCAACCATCTCCTCTGTCTAAGGTTCAACTCCTTCTGTGTGAAATTGTACTTCAAACTCTTATGATCCATGTACACATCACAACGGTTTCCAATAAGATAATGTCTCCAAGTCTTCAATGCATCCACTACCGCTGCTAGCTCCAAATCATGCGTGGCATAGTTCAACTCATGAGGCTTCAGTTGTCGTGAGGCATACGAAACAACATTTCTGTCCTGCATAAGCACACATCCAAGTCCCAAGCATGAGGCGTCACAATACACTTGAAACTCCTTATGTATATCTGGCAATGTTAGCACTGGGGCTGTAGCCAAACGTTTCTTCAACTCCTAAAACCTTGCCTTGCAATCCTCTGTCCATTTAAACTTAGTATCCTTCTTTAGCAATTTAGTCATTGGCTTAGCAATCTTGGAAAAATTCTCAATGAATCTCCGATAATATCCTGCGAGTCCAAGGAAACTGCGGATCTCGCCAACTGAAGTGGGTGCCAACCATTCAGTGACTGACTAAACCTTACTGGGATCTACTGCTATACCCTCTCCTGATATAACATGCCCAAGAAATCCAACTTCCATCAACCAAAACTTGCACTTGCTGAATTTGGCGTATAACTGGTGTTCCCTGAGTTTCTCGAGAACTAAACGCAAGTGCTCCTTATGCTCCTCTTCGTTCTTCGAGTATACCATAATATCATCAAGAAACACCACAACAAACTTGTCCAAATACTCCATGAACACCTTGTTCATCATACTCATGAAATAGGCAGGGGCGTTAGTCAGTCCAAACGACATGACCGTATACTCATATAATCCATACCGCGTGGTGAACGCTGTCTTTGGTATATCCTTCTCTCGGATCTTCAACTGATGGTATCCCGATCGTAGATCAATCTTCGAAAACACCTTAGCTCCTTGCATCTGATCAAACAGATCATTGATCATTGGCAGTGGGTACTTATTCTTAGTCGTTACTTCATTCAAGGCTCGATAATCAACAACCATCCTTAGGGATTTATTCTTCTTCTCCACCAAAAGCACTGGAGCTCCCCAAGGCGATGAACTCCTTCGAATGTATCCTTTATCCAATAACTCCTTGATCTGTTTCTTAATTTCCTCCAGATCATTTGCGGGCATCCGATAGGTTCTCTTGGATATTGGCCCTGTACCTGGCAATAGCTCTATCAGGAACTCGATGTCTCTATCCGGTGGCATGCCTCATAACTCTTCTGGGAAAACATCCGGGTAATCCTTTACTACAGGCACTTCCTCCTGAACAACTCCCGTGAGGGCATTCACTTGGCTCCTCCTAGGCACATGCCTAGATACATACTTAATCCTTTTTCCCTCCGGCGTGGTAAGATAAATTGTTTTGCTAGAACAGTCAATGCTTCCTCCATACTTTGACATCCAGTCCATACCTAATATCACATCCAATCCTTGCGACTCCAAGATAATTAGGTCAGACGGAAAAACATGTGTGCCAATGGTTAGGGGTATCTGGTTGCACCATCGGCTAGCCATGTACTCGGCTCCAGGCGAGCTCACTAAAAGAGGGGTCCTAAGGGTTTGGGTTGGTAGCTTAAACTTATCCACAAATCCCCTTGATATGTATGAATGCGATGCACCAGTATCGAAAAGAACAAGAGCGGTAAATGACTTAACCAAAAACTTACCTATTACCGCGTCTGGCTGCTCTTCAACTTCCTCCACGTTAATGTGGTTCACTTGTCCTTTGTTGAATGGGTTGGGGTTCTTCCCAGCGCTCCCATTTCCGTTTCCATTCCTTCCTTCAGGGCAATCATTGGCATAGTGCCATGTCTTCCCGCACTTAAAGCAAGTAACTTGACTTAGGTCCCTTTTGGCGGGTGTAGCTGGGTTGGAGCGGTTCTGATTGTTATTAACTCCGTTCCCATTTCCATTCTTAGCACCATTGTGGTTATGCGATCCCCCTCCATGATTATGAACAAGTCCTCCCGAGTTCGGGGTTAAGTGGGGCTTTTGTTGAGCTCCTGAATTATACTTCCCTTGTCCATACTTCCTCTTATGGCTCTCAATTTGCTGCTACTTTCCTTCAATCATAAGGGCCTTGTCTACCAACTCCTCGTAGTTGTTGAAGGTTGCTACCATCAACAGCATGCTCATCTCATCATTCAGCCCTTCCATAAACTTCTCCTGCTTCGCGGCATCTGTGGCCACATCATCAGGGGCATAGTGTGATAACTTGCTAAAATCATCCACGTACTGAGCTACAGTATGGTTCCCCTGGTGTAAGTTGCGAAACTCGCGCTTCTTCATCTGCATGGTTCCAGTTGAGACATGGGTCGTGCGAAAAGCTTGCTAAAACTGGTCCCAAGTGACATTGGCTATAGGAAAAGTAGCCGTGTAATTCTCCCACCATGCGGCTGCTGGTCCATCCAATTGATGTGCGGCAAAGCGCACCTTCTCAGCATCTGTGCATCCTGCGGTGGTTAACTCCCTTCCAATACGGCGTAGCCAATCATCAGCAACTATTGGCTCGGTGCTACTGGAAAACACCGGCGGCTGTAACCTTAGGAAACGGGCTAAGTTGTCCACTGGCGGCGGGTTATTGTTGTTGTTGTTGCCCTGTTCTGAACTAGCAATTGCATCAAAGTATTCTGTTGCTGGATCAACTGGGTGAGCTCCGGTGGGAAAGAAAAATCGGTGTCACGTCTCGGAGGCATCTGATGGGTTTAGATGGAAGAGATTAGAATAGAAAAAGGTCTAACGGAAAAACACTACCCATATGCATATGAGGCAAACACAAACATTTCACTCAATCAATCAAGCAAGGGCATACAGTGGTCTAGGACTATCGCAAAAGTGCTCAACTACTATTACATACATGGGGGAAAATACTACTAATATATGGTGGTCGTCTAGAAATTTTGATCGGTGGAAGACTCCATGATGTCTGCTCCAGCTTCGTCTTCGTAGTCATCATCACTTGGATCAGAGTCGGTGTCGTCGATGATGATGTAGTTGTCCGGGAAAGTGGGGTCATTGTATTCTTCTTCCGGTGTTGGTACTCCCATGAATACTTCGATCTTCTTAACTAGGTCGTCGTTCTTCTCCAGTAGTGTGTTGATTTCCTCCTCATATCTGTCACGTGTAAAATTGAGTTCTTCCTCTAGCTCGATGATCCTGGTCTTCGCCTTCTTCAACTCCATCATGTCTGCGCATATCTGGTTCTCCTGACGTCGAATGTGCTGGTTTAGCTCCTGGATGAAAGCTGCAATGGATCTATCCTTCTTGGTGCTGATTACTTCCCATTGCTCGTCTCAGCACCCACATATTTGATAGATGGTGTCCTTAAGCTCCCTGTTGTAGACTTCTCTAATGCGTCCCATGGTAATGTGGGCTGCCATGCTCTTGCCTAGACTCCAGGTGGGTGCTTCGAAAGAAAATTCTATGGGTTTAGAAGTTGGCGAGAACGTCCTTCCTGGAACTTGTACTTGAATCATCCAGCGCTCCTCTTCTGGTAAGGTGGCGTTGTACGTCCCGGTGAAGCTTGGTATTCCAATATTCAAGTACCTAGTGACTTCCTTCAAGTGGCGTCCAAAAGGTGTGTCTTCATCCGGTTGTGCAAACTTGTTCTTCATCTCCGTCATCCTAAAGAGTAGAAAAATGGAGAGGAGTCAGAAATGAGTAGAGAAGAGTGACCTATGGTTTATCTTAGTGCTCGTGTCCTACACTCAGCATGTGCTCTGATACCATCTTGTAGCGACCCGACCTCAGATGGTCAAGTCTCTGTGTTCCAGTGTCATCCCTGGATCAGTAATGCTGACACACACAGTACTCGAAGGATTTATAACAGAGTAGCAATCACACACTTATTACATCGAATGTCTCCAAAAGAGAACTTATTACAATAATATGGCTTAAGGCCATCTAATGCGATAACAGCGGAAGGCTTGGAAGATAAAGTGAGTCCATCAACTCCAACGGCATAGCTGAGCTGCACGACAATGACCTAACGAACCTTACTCCTCGTCTGAAAAGTCTGCAACATAATACGTTGCAGCCCGAGAACGGGTCAACACATGGAATATGCTGGCAATATAACACAATAGAGCAAGAACAGAATAATGCTATCACTACATGCATATTTGGCTGGTGGAAAGCTCTATGGTTATAGTTTTGCGAAAAGCAAATTTTTCCCTACAACAAAGGAATATATTATTATTTAACTATCATGGTGGTTGAAACATTGAGAAGGTATAACCCCAACTCAATCCCAATTAAAGTAGTTAACAACCCAACAATATTATTTAAGAGTGATGAGATACATGTGATAACTCAAGTACTAGATCATCAAAATTGTCCATAACTGGGGACACGGCTAACCATGATTAGATTGTACACTCTATAGAGGTTTGCGCACTTTTATCCACAAGACTCGACCGCCTCTGTTGATTTCTCGCACTACATGGTGTTTGAGAAACGGATGACCGAGACATAGTGAGGGAGTCCTGGACTAGGGGGTGTCCGGATAGCCGAACTATCATCATCGGCCGGACTCCAAGACTATGAAGATACAAGATTGAAGACTCCGTCTCGTGTCCGGATGGGACTTTCCTTGGCGTGGAAGGCAAGCTTGGCGATACGGATATGTAGATTTCGTACCATTGTAACCGACTCTATGTAACCCTAGCCCTCTCCGGTGTCTATATAAACCGGATGGCTTTAGTCCGTAGGACGAACAACCATTACAACAATCATACCATAGGCTAGCTTCTAGGGTTTAGCCTCCTTGATCTTGTGGTAGATCCACTCTTGTAATACCCACATCATCAATATCAATCAAGCAGGACGTAGGGTTTTACCTCCATCAAGAGGGCCCGAACCTGGGTAAAACATCGTGTCCCTTGTCTCCTGTTACCATCCGCCTAGACGCACAGTTCGGGACCCCCTACCCGAGATCCACCGGTTTTGACACCAACATTGGTGCTTTCATTGAGAGTTCCTCTGTGTCGTCGCAATCAGGAAGGATGCCTCTTCCCGTATTTAAAGACGGTGCCATTGCCAAAGGAGCCTTGGCCGCCGGTCAAGCTATCCGGCTAGGTGGCTTTCTTATGACCGCCGGTTCGGCCACCGCTTCGACGATGACCTCTCGAGTCATCAAAAGCGATCTTCGCATCAACTCGGAATTCGCCGAGCAGCTGGATCCAATGGAGCTCTCTTCCGTAAACGAGCTCTTGGATCGCATAGCCGCCCTGGGAGTCGCTACAGACTATGATCAGATTGGGCTTAAACCCGATCTGAGAGAAATTAACTCTCCCCAGGCTACCCCCCATGTTGCTGTGGTAGAAGAACAACGTGGTGACTCTTCCCCTACGTTAAAAACCAGTTATGTCCGGATTCCCGATCCCTCCATGCCGGACTCCCGCGGAGGGACGGACGTCAATCGAGTACTGAACCTAAAGTCAGGCAGCGGACTAGATTCGTGGGACGACCTCCAGCAGTCCAAGCTTCCAAATCCGGAAACTCCTCGGCCTTTGAGCCTCAGATTGGGTGGGGTTCCGATTTTAGTTCCACCCGCCCACCCAAGTATAAGCGATCTATCACAAATATGGCAAGAGCCTGAGAGATAGTACATCATTACTGGGCCAGATTCCTCCTGGTTATGGACAGGATAAAGGACTGCCATGAGGAAAGCGCAATCTCTATTTTTTGCAACAATTGCACGGACAAGGGAATTATGAATGCCATAAATCATCGCAAGGTCACGCACTTCGCCGACCTGGCAACCATAGTACGAAAGTACTGTGCAATGGAGAGTGACTGGAAAACCGAAACTAGATTTTGGGACAATCCGGCCCTTAACACAACCTTAGTCTGAAATAAAAGGGTGCAGCATGTTCAAGCACCTGGATCAAAAACCAAAAAGCAAAAAAACCCTAAAGGGTACGGAACCGTACTGGAGGGATGGCTCAGCGGACCCTGCAAAATCCACAATGCAGAAGGCGCCACTCCAACACATAGCCTCCGGGCATGTTGGATATTACGGCAGGTGGCCAAAAGTGGCGAAGGGCTTCTAGCCCCAGAAAACCAACCTAACAGCACCAGTACGGTATCAACAGTCTTCGAGACTTTCGCATCAAATAATATGCGGAAATGAACAATCCGCAGCCTCGCCGAAGTCTACCAAGTAGCAACAGCAAATCCATGGAGCGACACGGCAATCACCTTCAATGCCAGCGACGAACCTAAATTCCGAACAGCTCGAGCACCAGCCGCGTTGGTTCTCAGTCCCATAGTGGACGGCTTTCGTCTTACCAAGGTACTCATGGACGGCGGCAGCGAATTAAACCTCATCTACAAGGAGACTCTCCAAAAAATGGAAATAGACTGGAGCCGCATTGAGCGAAGCAGCACAACCTTTAGTGGAATAATCCCTAGTCGGGAAGTACGCTGCACAGGAAAAATCACATTAGATGTGGTGTTCGGCTCGCTGGACAACTATAGGTCCGAAGAAGTCACGTTCCAAGTGGCCCCATTCAGCAGCGGATATCACGCTCTATTGGGGCGAGAGGCATTCACAATTTTCCAAGTCGTACCCCATTACGGGTACATGAAGCTCAAAATGCCCGGGCACAATGGAATTATCACTCTGATGAGTGATCCGGACATAGCACTCCGCGCCGAGAACAAAACAGCCGCACTAGCCCTAGAGGCACTATCCGAAGCACTAGCGGCAGAAGAACTCACGGCATTACGCTCCACGGTGAATAGGGACGACGTGATACTCGATAAGAGATCCAAGTCCACATCTTTCAAACCAGCAGACGAGATAGTCAAATTCCAGGTCCATCCCACGGACCCCACAAAGACGGCCTCCATCGGGTCACAATTAAACCCTGATGTAGAAGCCGCACTACGAGAATTCCTTCGGGAAAATTGGGACATTTTGGCATGGCACCCTTCAGATATGCCAGGAATCCCACGCAGGCTGGCAGAGCACAGCCTAAATATCCTAAAAGGATTCAAGCCAGTCAAACAGGCTCTTCGACGATTTTCCGAACCCAAAAGACAGGCAATGCGAGAGGAGCTAGCCAAACTATTGGAAGCCGGATTCATCAGAGACATAAAACATCCGGACTGGCTAGCAAACCTGGTAATGGTACCAAAAAAAAGGACAAATCCTGGTGCCTCTGTGTGGATTTTAAAGACCTCTATAAGGCCTGTCCAAAGGATCCTTTCCCCCTCCCCCGCATCGACCAAATCATCGATGCCACCGCGGGGCACGATTCATTGTGTTTCCTTGACACATACTCCGGATACCATCAAATCAAGATGGCAGAAATAGACCAGGCCGCAACGGCATTCATTACTCCATACGGACCATTCTGCTTCAACAGAATGCCCTTCGGACTTAAAAACGCCGGCGCAACATATCAGCGCATGATTCAGACATGTCTGGCTACCCAGATCGGCAAAACAGTGGAGGCATACATAGACGATGTGGTCGTCAAGACCAAACACGTCGAAACTCTAATAGACGATTTGAGGCTCACATTCGACAACCTCCGAGCATACGACATTAAGCTTAACCCGAAAAAATGCGTCTTCGGCGTACCAGCCGGAAAGCTCTTGGGCTTCATTGTATCCGGTAGAGGAATTGAAGCAAACCCATCCAAGATCCGAGCTCTGTCACAATTGGACATCCCAAAAGACCTCAAACAAATACAAAAATTGACTGGATGCGTGGCGGCCCTAAGCCGCTTCATCTCCCGTTTGGGAGAAAAAGCATTGCCTCTCTATCGCCTCCTCAGGCGCACCGAACATTTCGAATGGACGGACGCTGCCACAGCCGGACTCAAAGAAACAAAAGCCATACTGGCAACAAATCCGGTCCTGGCCGCGCCCAACTTGGGCGAACCAATGCTGTTATATATCGCGGCAACACATCAAGTTGTAAGCGTGGTGCTCATCATCGAACGAGAAACAGAAGGGCACAAATTCCCTCTTCAAAAACCAGTATATTACGTATCCACTGTCCTAACTCCATGCAAGTCCCAATACCCACATTATCAAAAGATAGCGTAAGCGGTGTTCATGGCATCCCAGAAGCTACGACACTACTTTCAAGAGTGTTCGATCACAGTGGCCTCCGAAGTACCTCTCAACGACATCATAAACAATCGCGACGCAATGAGCATAATTGCAAAATGGGCCATTGAGCTTTTACCATTCGATATAACCTACAAACTACGGCGAGCTATAAAGTTGCAAGTTTTGGCTGACTTCATCGCTGAATGGACGGAAGCCGAACTCCCTAAAGAGTACGGCGCATACTCCAATTGGATTATGCACTTCGACGGCTCTAAAATGTTAGCCGGCTTGGGGGCTGGCGTCGTCTTGACGTCCCCAACTGGAGATACAGTCCAATACGTACTTCAAATAATGTACACGGACTCCAACAACGCAGCCGAAAACGAGGCCCTTCTACATGGTCTCCGGATGGCCATCTCCATGGGCATTCAACGCCTAGAGGTCCGCGGGGATTCAAACCTCGCGATATCCCAAGTAAATGGAGACTTTGACGCCAAGGATCCGAAAATGGCAGCCTACCGTAACGCCATCTTAAAAATGTCAGCTCGGTTCGAAGGACTCGAATTCCATCACGTAGCCCGGGACAACAACCAGGCAGCCGACGTGTTGGCACGCATCGGCGCAAAACGCGACGCCGTCCCCCCCCCCCAACATCTTTTTGGAACGGCTCTTTAAGCCCTCTGTACTATGGGAAGAGGAGTCCGGAAATAGCAACCCGGAAACAGCCGCGCCACCCTACACGGAACATTCTGACACGGTAGGTGGCTCAGCCAATGAAATAACACCCTCAGCCCACGAAATAATGGCAGTAATCGCCCCGTGGACGGAACCATTCCTAGCCTACTTAACTCGGCAGGAACTCCCCGAAGACCAAAATGAGGCCCGCTGCATAGTTCGGCGATCTAAAGCCTACAAGGTCCATGAGGGAGAGCTTTATAAGAAAAGCACAACCGGAGTCCTTCAAAGGTGTATCTCCGAAGAGGAAGGGCGAAATCTCCTGGCTGAAATTCATGCCGGACTAGGTGGGCACCACGCTGCAGCTCGAGCCCTTGTGGGCAAGGCCTTCCGTACATGATTTTATTGGCCGACGACCCGGGCAGATGCTCAGGACTTAGTCCAACGATGCGTTGGTTGCCAGCTCTTTGCTAATCAAAGCCACATGCCACCCACCGCCCTCAAAACTATACCCATCACCTGGCCGTTCGCGGTCTGGGGGCTTGATATGGTCGGACCCCTTAAAGGGGGAACCCACAAGCAAAAATACCTATTAGTTATGGTGGACAAATTCACCAAATGGATAGAGGCCAAACCAGTTCAAACGGCCGAATCCGGACCCGTGATAGACTTCATATCCGGGGTAGTACACCGTTATGGTGTCCCCCACAGCATCATCACCGATAACGGCACAAATTTCACGGCCGACGAGGTTAAACTCTAGTGCAAAAACATGGGCATCAAGCTCGACTATGCTTCAGTCTATCACCCCCAAACTAACGGTCAAGTCGAACGAGCAAACAGTCTAATCATGAGCGGCATCAAACCCAGACTAGTGCGGTCCCTCAAGGAATCTAACACGCGCTGGGTAGAGGAGCTCGACTCCGTACTCTAGGGGCTGCGGACCACGCCAAACCACACTACCGGATTCACACCCTTTTTTATGGTGTACGGCGCAGAGGCAGTTCTGCCCTGCAACATAATTCATGACTCACCTCGCGTGCGCATGTACGAAGAAAGAGAAGCCGAGTTAGATCGGCAGGACAGTTTGGACGCCTTAGAGGAGGAGCGAGACGTGGCAAAAGCTCGTTCCGCATTCTATCTACAGCAGGCTCGAAGATACCAAAGCAGAGAAGTATAGGCCAAGACTTACAATGTTGGCGAACTCGTTCTACGCCCGCCGGACAAGAAAAAGGACAAACTTAAGCCCAAATGGGAAGGTCCCTTCATCATTGACCAAGTCCTGACCGACGGAGCATACCGTCTACGTAACGCATCTGATAACCGACTCGAGCCGAACCCATGGAACGCAGCCCGTCTCCGAAGATTCTACGCCTAGCGCCGGACTCAGAGTTCGTCTCCCTCCTCCATCCACTTTTTGCATTTTCACTGTCTCTTGTCCCCCTCCTTCTTCCCCTTTTTTTTATTTTTTCTAGTAAAGGCCTTTGATAGGCTGATTTGCAAATTGTCCGCACACACTTGATGTGCTCCTAGCACTCATTATACCTGGGGGCTTCTTTAACAGAAGCTTATTTGTACGGGCTTCATGCCCAACACATGCGTCATACTTCCGCATGTACCTTTTATTCACCATTATATGCATCGATATGACTTAAGTTTTGGCCAAGCTGGGTTGCCTGGCTCCTGTGCTTACCCCTACGTTCCCGATTGTTTGGCTAGGAGGTAAAGGGAGCACCTCTGCGATTGTTACTGCCGGGTCAGCCGGATGTGTACCTCAGACTAGGTGAAGCCGAAAGCTAGCGTTCTTAAGGGAATATTCGGTCGGTGACTTGAAAGATGATTTATTACTTATTTAACTTATCTGCCCCCAGATGCTTTTTCTGCTCTTTTCGCAGTATGGGCATGCACCTTAGGGCATGCCTCCCAGGGAAAGGAACCCCTAATGGAACTATTCTCCCTGGAAGATGTTTCTTACTAACCATGTAATATAACATAACTAGTTGGGCACTTGTCTGATAAAGCACTTATGACCCCTACGCCTGGTCTCCATGCATGCCCCAATTTTTTCATAACTGAGAAGGTATTCGGACACACTCCGGACTCTAGGGTCCCGAGGTTGAAGCGAAAAAGTCGGCAAAGACAAACGATCTACAATCCGGCTAGAAGGCATTTTACATGTCATTTCAAAATACATCGTCAAATTGACTGATTGTACTCCTCTTCAATCCCGTCTAACAGGCTGTCTAATTTACAGTCCTGTTGGGAATACTTAGCAGACAACTCTACTTGGCCGTACATTAAGCTCACAGGGATCTCCTTCCCATCGGGCCCCACAGGTCCGACCTCGGCCATGTGATTCGGATCCGCCTTCTTGTACCACGTCTTCACCATGGCCCAGGCCTCCCTGGCGCCTTGACGACAGGCCAATATCTTCCACAGACGGAAGCACTGCCGTGCTCCCTGAAGCTTCTTGGCAAGCCCTTCAAGGCTTTCGGGTAGGGAAACGGACGATCATAAGGCCTAGGCGACACCACTCATCGCTTGCCGCACACGTTCGTGCAGTTGCATCAGCTCGAGGAGTTGGTCACCCGTTGAACCGGGCATTTCCTCCGCAGGGCGACCTGTGAGCACACCTAAAGACACATTTCTGTCAATCGACTTCCTCGCCGAACTCTTCTTTTCAAAAGAGTTTGCTCAAGCACTTACTATAAATGCCGCGACGAAGCCGCTGATTCTCCTTTACGGAGCTAGACAGTTTGGCCCGCACACCTTTCAGCTCTTCTCCCAGCTGGGTGTGGGCATCTTGGAGCTTGTTCCTCTCCTGCTGCACCTTCATAAGCACCCTCTCGCCGGCCTTCAGCTGGCGCAGTAGCTGTTGCTTGTCCGGATCAAGTCCGGCAACATCTGCAATATTATTGTCAGACTCACACGCACGCTGCACACTGCTTATCTTTTTGAAATGTGTGTTACCGGAGGGGGTCTCGGTATCTCCTCCTACGGCAGCTAGTGTGGCCTCAAGTTGGGCCTTGCACCCTTGTATCTCCTGAGCCAATTGGGCATTCTTCTCCGTGAGATCCTGCATATCAAATGATCCTTAAATCAGTTATTTTAACTACTTTAAGTCTCGGGGGCTACTGGCATATACAACTATTAAAATCCTTTACCCGTATGTCTTTTACATACTGCTCCGTGGCTCTGGCTAAACTATCTTGAGCGGCACGGAGGTGCGCGTCTCCCGCGTTAAAAGCATTCAATGCCTCTAAGAGAAACACGCATCACGAAGAACTGTCCGGCGGCGCCTATGATTCATGGCGCTCTCCACCTCAGACCCGGTGGCGGACAGCCTGTCGGCATCCTCCGTTGGAGGAGTATCCAGCTCGCGCCTTGCGCTCGCCTCCCCCTCCGGACCAGGTGTTGGAGCCTGGCTGGCGGAGGCTTGTTTGGCAACCTCTCCGGGCACAGTCCGGCGAGCGCTCTTTCTCTTGTAAAAGTCATGAGCATTAATACACCTCCTAGGAATCTTTTTCCTAAACAACGGTTGCGAGCTATACCATTGCGGTGACGTCTCGATTCGTACCGCACCCCTCTTCCGCCTGCTGGGCCGGACTGACCCTTGTTGGTCAGCTGCCGCGGGTTCGGCTTCCCGCCTTGAAGGCACCTCCTGCAAGACACCATTGTATGTGGTGGTAAGAAATACGCAAGGACGAAGTGATGGTGTCAAGACTCTGGTCATAATTACCTAGGAAACCGGAGATAAGCCGGGGTAGTCAGCTGTGATGGCGACTAGAGCATTGTCCATGCTGAGTTGATGGAACACCCCGTCGATCAGCTCCACCTTTATATCCGGATCCTCTTCGGAGGCCGGATCAAGGGATCTTCCCGGATCCTCGGGTTGTGGAGCCGGACTGTGTATGTCCTCCACATCCCGGCGCAGTTCCTGCGTCAAAATCATAGAGTAAGGCACTTAACTTTGAAAGCACGGGTCGGATGAATAAACATCCGCTTACCCAGCTCTGAGGGTTATTCATGGAGAACCCATTCAATGGGCTCGTCTGGAGGAAGTCCTCCTTCCCCCCCTTGTACAGGCCGGACAGGATCTTCACCAGATCCGCGGCCGATCCCGGCCCCTTGCGGCCATGACGGGTGGCGTCATTCTCCCCGTTGAAATCCCACATGGGGTGGCCCCTATATTGGAGCGGCTGCACCCCTCGCATAATGCACGTGGCCATGACTCCTATCATGGTCAATCCGGAATGGGCCAGCAACCTTATCCGGCCCATCAAATAATGGACGCTCCTGTCTTCCTCCTGTTGAGGGCTCCGCGGGCGCCAACTTAGGCGTTTCTTCAGAGGAGCCTTGCTGAACTCCGGGAGGCCGATCCGAACTGGGTCCGACAGTGGAGCATCTTCCACATAAAACCATTCCGAGGGCCAGTCTTCGGACGCCTTCTTTGGGGTTCCGGATAGATATCCGGTCCCAGCGATGCGCCATATTTCGGATCCGCCCACTTGATATATTGACCCCTTGTGAGAACGGGGTACGAGGCAAAATATCCTCTTCCACAGCGCAAAATGGGGCTCGATGCCCAGGAACAGCTCGCAAAGAGCTACGAAACCAGCGATGTGCAGAATAGAGGCGGGCGTGAGGTGATGAAGCTGGAGTCCGTAGAACTCCAGAAGCCCCCGGAGAAACGGATGTATGGGAAATCCGAGCCCCCTTATTAGATAAGGGACGAAGCACACCCGCTCCCCTTTGGAGGGACTAGGGGTGGCCTCCGCTTGCTTTCCACCTTTGTAGGTGGCCAGCCCGGCTCGAACTGGGACCATAAAGGCCGGAGGAAGGTATCCCTCCGTTTGGAGCGTCACCAGCTCGTGGTGCGGAACTGAACATCTCCTCCAATCTCCTGGCTGAGGGCTAGGAGCGCGAGAGGAGGAGTCGCGTCGACGGTCCATGATGGAGTGGATTTTTGGTCAGAAGCGCTCCGATGAGTACTCACGGAAGGAAGATGGTGTGATTTGGATCTGGATTCTTGCCTCTATTATAGGCAGATTATTTGCGCAGCTAGGGGGTAAAATATGAAAATACCCTGGCCTTTTGCATTCGTGCGACACGTGGAAGAGGGCCATTATTGGGCGTGGAAGCCAAGGAGCGCAACATTTGTAAGGAAGCCGGACACTATTCGGCAAGGACATGGAATTTGGAGGAGAACCCGCCTTGCAACGCCGGAGACAATATGCGCGTCGGACTCGTCATCATTGAAGCCTGGTTCGGGGGCTGCTGAGGGAGTCCTGGACTAGGGGGTGTCCGGATAGCCGAACTATCATCATCGGCTGGACTCCAAGACTACGAAGATACAAGATTGAAGACTTCGTCCCGTGTCCGGATGGGACTTTCCTTGGCGTGGAAGGCAAGCTTGGCGATACGGATATGTAGATCTCCTACCATTGTAACCGACTCTATGTAACCCTAGCCCTCTCCGGTGTCTAGATAAACCGGATGGCTTTAGTCCGTAGGACGAACAACCATTACAACAATCATACCATAGGCTAGCTTCTAGGGTTTAGCCTCCTTGATCTTCTGGTAGATCACTCTTGTAATACCCACATCATCAATATCAATCAAGCAGGACATATGGTTTTACCTCCATCAAGAGGGCCCGAACCTGGGTAAAAGATCGTGTCCCTTGTCTCCTGTTACCATCCGCCTAGACACACAATTCGGGACCCCCTACCCAAGATCCGCCGGTTTTGACACCGACACATAGTCTTTCATAAACATTAACTCTCTACTATGGGTAGACCATACCAAACCTACAAAACCCACTACCTACTGATTTACCTCTTCAAGAGCTTCATGTAACTTACTCAACTATGATAGAGCCCATAGTAGCTTGTGGCTGCACACGGAAGTTTCTAGCATGAATAATCTCAGTTCCCTTTGAGCCTGGGTGGCGGTCCATAGGAAGATCACACGGGTACCCCGGGATTTCCAAAAATAAAAACAGACAACACTGGGTTCCCCAGGTGCCTCAATCCACCTAGATTAGTATTAAAGTTGCCACCTTAAATTAAACCATTAATTAACAATCTCACATCTGTCATGGATTCACTCAAACCCAACTACGTCTACGAGCATAGCATAGCAATATAAGCAACATGTAGAAGTAACTCCCAAGGTTTGATAGTAACAGGGCAATAGGTTCTACTTCAACTACTACTTCCCAACCCACAAGTTAATGACATCCTAACCATGCAATGTTTGAGGATTGAGCTAATGCATAAAAACTGGGTATGAAAAGAGTATGATCAAAGTGTTACTTGCCTTGCTGACGATCCGCGAATCCTAGAGACTCGTAGTAACACGCTTCGCACTCCGAGAATTCTATCGCAAGCAAACAATAACATACATAAGCAACAAGCAAAGATGCATAAGCAAAACTTCAACTAAAAGAGGCTGACCAGAAAGTTCAACTTAAGAACTCCGGTTCGCAAAAAGAATCAAACCAAACGGAGCAACGAAACTCAAACGGCGAAAGAAACAAGATCCGATTACTAATCTGAACTAGGGTCAAAATTTTCAGTATCAAAATCTTGTTGAGGTTGCTTAAGCGGAAAGAGGGTCTCGAGATGAAGATCTGGGCGCTTGAATCGCCTGATTTCGACTAACGAGCGAAAAGACAAACAGAAACTAAGATCGGATCAGAAATCACGATCAGAAAAATCGCGGAATAAATCCGAGAAAAAGAAAACTGATGAACAGACTAACAAACGAACGTTCGTTATCTGGATCTGAACGAGGAACGCATTCGTTAAAATGACCGAACGAGCGAACGCTCGCTAAATAAATAAACCGGAGAAAAACCGATCTATTTAAAAAAAGAAAAACTAGGGTTTTCTAAAAAACCGAACGGTTTTTCTCAGAAAACCGGGGTGGCGGGGCGGCTACCTCGGCTCGGCTCCGGCGGGTTCTGGCGCGACGGCGGGGCGGCGTGGGGTGGCGGGGTGGCGGCGGCGGCGGGAGGCGCGGTGGCGGCGGCTCCTGGCGGCGGCGGCGGGAGGCGCTGCAGCGGCGGCGGCTCCGGCTCGGGTTCGGGGCGGCAGATGGTGGTGGTGGTGGTGTGGCGGCGGGGTGGCGGGGTATTTAAGAGAGAGGGGCGACTTGGAGGAGGGGGCAAGGCGCGGCGGAGGCAGAGTCCGGCTCGGACTCCGGTCCGAGCGGCGACGGGGCGGCGCGCGCGCGCGGGAGGCGGCGGCGGCTGGGCCCTAGGCCCAGTCGGGCGCGGGGGAATTATTTTAAAATAATTCCGCCGATAGAAAATAAATCCTATAAAATAAAATAAAAATCTAAAAAATGCCAAAACAAATTTTCACTGTCTAAATAAAATATTTAGAACGAGATGAACATTTTCTTGGCCCTAAAATACAAAATTTTGAAAACGTGCAATTTTTCTAACGCAAATAAAATCCAAATAAAATCAAATAAAATCCAACAAATGATTTTAACATTTTTCCTCCAATATTTTAATTGTTTTGGAGAAGTCATATTATCTCCTCTCATTTATTTTTAATATGAAATATTTTTCTAGAGAGAAAAATAATTAAAATAAAAAATCCTCGTTTTCGCTATTTGATAAAAATCAAATATGAAAACCGGAAAATCCCCAACTCTCTCCGAGGGTCCTTGAGTTGCTTAGGACTTCGAGGATTGCGGAACGAAGATGCAATAAAATATGATATGCATGAATGAGCTATGTATAACATTCCAAATTGAAAATTTGGGATGTTACATTATCTTGGACATCTTTTATGATTGTGAAGCACTCATTAAGTATGACATGCTAAAAGAGTTGACGTTGGACAAGGAAGACAACGTAATGGTTTTTGTTTTCTGACATCTTAGTTAAAGTATATTGTCATTGACCTTCCAAACATGTTGAGCTTGCCTTTCTCCCTCATGCTAGCCAAATCCCTTGCACCAAGTAGAGATACTACTTCTGCTTCCAAATACCCGTAAAACCAGTTTTGCCATGAGAGTCCACCATACCTACCTATGGATTGAGTAAGATCCTTCAAGTAAGTTGTCATCGGTGCAAGCAATAAAAATTGCTCTCTAAATATGCATGACTTATTAGTGCAGAGAAAATAAGCTTTGTACGAACTTGTTGTGGAAGTAACAAAAGCGACGGACTGCATAATAAAGGTCCACATACAAGGGGCAATATAAAGTGACGTTCTTTTGCATTAATATTTTTTGCATCAACCCTAAACGTGCATGACGACCTCTTCTTCCCTCTGCGAAGGGCCTATCTTTTACTTTATGTTTCTACTCTATGCTTGAGTGAAGGTGATCCTCACCATTCCCTTTTTCATTTTATCCTTTGGCAAGCTCCTTGTGTTTGAAAGATCATTATATATATATATATATATATATATATATATATATATATATATATATATATATATATATATATATATCCAATTGGATGTAAGTTAGCATGGGCTATTATTGTTGACATCACCTAAAGGTGAATACGTTGGGAGGCAACATAATAAGCCCCTATCTTTCTCAGTGTCCGGCTGAAACTCCATAACCACAAGTATTGCGTGAGTGTTAGCAATTGTAGAAGACTATATGATAGTTGAGTATGTGGACTTGCTGAAAAGCTCTATTCTTGACTCATTCTGATGTTATGATAAATTGCAATTGCTTCAATGACTGAGATTATAGTTTGTTAGTTCTCAATGAAGTTTCTGAACCATGCTTGACATTGTGAATAGATTGTTACTTGATCATGAAAAGTTTTATGAGATAACCTGCTATTATGACACATATTGATGCTATAAAAAGTGATTGGAATTATCATTGATCAAACTTAAGCACTTACTAGCATTCCGCATCAAAAATTATCTTTTTATCATTTACCTACTCAAGGACGAGCAGGAATTAAGCTTGGGGATGCCTGATACGTCTCCAACGTATCTATAATTTTTTATTGCTCCATGCTATATTATCTACTGTTTCGGGCAATATTGGGCTTTATTTTCCACTTTTATATTATTTTTGGGACTAACCTATTAACCGGAGGCCCAGCCCAGAATTGTTGTTTTTTTGCCTATTTCAGTGTTTCGAAGAAAAGGAATATCAAACGGAGTCCAAAAGACCTGAAACTCCACACAACCTATTTTTGGACCAGAAGAAGCCCATTGAGTACATGAAGCTCACCAGGGGAGTCCCGGTCTGCCCACGAGGGTGGGGGGCGCGCCCCCTACCTCGTGGCCAGCCTGGAAGTCCACCGACGTCCTCCCTGCACCCATATATACTCTTGTACCCTAAAACTTCCAGAACAGAGATTGGATCAGAAGTTCCGCCGTTGCAAGCCTCTGTAGCCACGAGAAATCAATCTAGGCCCTCTCCGGCGCCCTGCCGGAGGGGGTCATCATCACCGGTGTCCATGGAGGAGTATCCCGGAGGGGTCTTCATCATCATGAAGGCCAAGGGCCAGAGGGTGGAGGCCATGGAGGAGGAAGCACAAGGGGGAGAACCTGTCCTCCTCTCTCTTGGTGGCACCGGAGTGCCATCGGGAGGGGAATCATTGCCACGGTGATCGTATTCATCAACATCACCATCATCATCACCATCCCCATCTCTTTTACGCGGTCCACTCTCCCGCACCCCCGCTGTAATCCCTACTTGAACATGGTGCTTTATGCCACATATTATGATCCAATGATGTGTTGCCATCCAATGATGTTTTGAGTATATATCTTTTGTCTTTGGGTTGATTGATGATCTAGATTGGTATGAGTTGTATGTTTTACTTTGGTGATGTCCTATGGTGCCCTCCGTGTCGTGCAAGAGTGAGGGATTCCCGCTGTAGGGTGTTGTAATACGTTCATGATTCGCTTATAGTGGGTTGGTGAGTGACTGAAACACAAACCCGAGTAAGAGGGATTGTTGCGTATGGGAATAAAGAGGACTTGATGATTTAATGCTATGGTTGGGTTTTACCTTAATGATCTTTATTAGTTGCGGATGCTTGCTAGAGTTCCAATCATAAGTGCATATGATCCAAGTAGAGAAAGTATGTTAGCTTATGCCTCTCCCTCATATGAAATTGCAATAGTGATTACCGGTCTTGTTAACAATTGCCTAGGACAATTCCGCACACCGATCCACCATTATTCCACACTCGCTATTTATATTATTTAGTATTATATTCTAACTTTATGATAATAGCACCTACTTTTATGTTTTAGCTCTCCGATATCATGCAAAGTTATCCTCTTCATACCCACAACGTAGTTTTATTTCTCGTTTCTAGTTGGAAGTAAACATTCGGTGCACGTAGAGTCGTATCAGTGGCAGATAGGGCTTGAGAGAATATTGATCTTACCTTTAGCTCTTTGTGGGTTCGACACTCCATACTTATCACTTCCATCTTTGGAAAGTGCTACGATGATTCCTTGCACTTGGTGATTATCACCTACCTAAACACTCAAGTCTCTAGTCCAGGTTTATCGCCTATTCAGGTTCCATCCATAGGAAGTCCGGCCGAGGTTTCCACATACAGCCCCAAACGATGTGTATAGGGTTCCGAGACACCAAACGGTCGCCCGTCATGCCCGACCACGTGCCTACCGCATCACAGCCCACCCCTCGGGTCAGTGCTGCGCATGGCCTCCAGCATACTACAAACACCAGAAACTACTTGCAACTCCTGGACAGAGGACAAGGGTGGTTAAGAAGCCGAGAGAGTCAATTAAGGATCCCAATGTGTGGTAGTAGCTGATCATGGATCACAAACACAGAAATCAGTTCCTAAGGATGGATTCCATGAAACAACCCACCATGTACTCCTACATGGCCTCTCATCGATACCTTTACCAAATCGTGTTCACACACTTAGCTCTCAACAATAATACATGTTCACACACCTCCAATTCATCCCCGATGAATTAGACCTGACTCAACTCTAAGTAGTAGCAGGCATGACAAACAAGCATGAATGAGTAGGCACATCAGGGCTCAAACAACTCCTACTCATGCTAGTGGGTTTCATCTATTTACTGTGGCAATGACAGGTCATGTAGAGGAAAAGGGGTTCAACTACCGCAACATGTAATAGTTGAATCGTTGTTCTCCTAATGAAGTAAAAGAGACTAGGAGCGAGAGAGTGGGATTGTATCGGAATGAACAAGGGGGTTTTGCTTGCCTGACAGAGTGGTAGAGGGGTGCTACCATTTAGCTGGATACTCGTGAATATCCTTGGAGGCAGAACCTACCACGAAGATCACACCGGTAACACAATCATTACATGGAAACATGCAACAATATGATGCATGCAATGACATGGCAAAATGAGGGTGTTCTGGCTAATGCAGCTTTGAACAAGGTGGTTTGAGTTCTTCTGAATCAAAGATTCAAATGCAAACCCAAAATATGAACTCATATAAATGCATTATCTTGTTTCATCTAAACAGAAAGGTTAGTTTGCTCTAACATGCATGAAACCAGTACAGATGGATAGATTGGATTTTTTAATCAAATTTCATATATAAATTATCTCATTTGGAGTTACAGATTAATTTCTATGAATTTTGGAAGTTTTAACTATTTTCTGCAATTTCCTGAATAAGAATAAATCCGGAAAAAGGTTAACTGCGTCAGCGTGATGTCGGGGTGACATCAGCAGGTCAAAGGCGCCAGCCCAGGTCAAACCTGACAGCTGGGACCCACATGTCGGTGTAACAACTAACTAACAGAGTTAGTTAGTGTTAGGTTAGCACTAACCTAGGTTAATTAGGGACTGGGCCCACTTGTCGGTGAGTCAACCAACAAACTAGGTTAATTAGCGCTAACTTATCTAACACCTAAACAAAATAAGGGCATGGCCCACACGTTAGACAACCACGGCGGTCAAAATGGGGCCAAACCCCGGTCAGCGGGGTCAAACCCACCGGCGACTCAACGCCGGCGAGGCCCGAGACGGCGACGCGGCTCGGAAATCGCCCACGGGTGTCCAAATGGGAGGCGGAGAGGCTCTACGGGTGCAGCGCGACGAGGCGCGTCGGGTGGTGGTATCGAGGTGGCTGGAGGTGGAGCGAAGCGATGGCTGTGGCAACAAGCGCAGCGGCTGAAGCTACAGGAACGGCGGGTTCGGCGCTACGGAGCTCAGCGGGAAAAGCGGTTGGTGGCTACGGGCTCGTGGAGGGACGCTGAGCATGTTGGTGTGCTTGCCCGTGAGCATAGCGTCTGAAACGACGACGACGACATGGCTGTGCAGCGGCGAGCTCTTGGGTCTGGCGGAAACAGCGGCTAGAGCGGCCAAACGACATGGGAAGAAGAGGGGAACGGGTCAGCGGCTCACCGCGAGTCCAACGAGCGCGAGGGCGAGGTCGGGGACGCTTTATGGGCGGTGAATCGAGCGACAGCGGCCGTCGGTGTAGAGAACGAAGATGGTGTCAAGGACGGTGCTTCGGGGCGTCCAACGTTGCACAACTCGTCGAGGAGGAAGAGGGTGATGAAGCGGAGCTCTTGGGCGCTGCTTGGGGCGACACGGGAGCGGCGGTGGCTACACAGGCAGTGAGCGGCGGCGATGGACGCGCTCGGCTGGTGAGAGGGAGAGAGCCAGGGGAGGGAATGGGAACGAGGGAGAGCGAGAGAAAGTCGGGGGGGCAGCATGGCGTCGTCCAGGGAGGCCAGACAGGAAGGGAGGAGGTGGAGACCTCGGTTGCGCGGGCATCGACACGCCTCTGCCTACTGGCAGAGGTTGAAGATGACCGCTTCGGCCAGTCGGTTGGGTCACCAGCTAGGCCGCCAGGTGGGCTGCGCCAGGTAGGTGGCCAGGTAAGCCTCTTTCCTTTTTATTTCTGTTTTCTATTTCTTTCTGTATCTTTGTGGCTTTTCTAAAAATACTAAGACTAACTCAAAATTCATGAAACTTCTCATGCCCACTGTTTGGATTATTTCCAACAGTAAACATTTTAGTTTATGATTATTTGGACATTTAAAATGTTTATAGCATTTAAATACCCAAATGCAAATAGGGTATGATTTAATCCAGTCACCCGATGATGTCCTGGAAAATTGTGCACCATTTTTTTAGAGGTTCTAGACCAAGGCAAGGATGATGAACATTTTAGAAGGGCATTTCAGGTTCATTGAAAAGAATTTTAGTAAACCCTAGTTGGTTTAAGTGGTGCTGGGGGTTTCTGTCATCCCCATTTCAAGTTTCTAAGAAATTTAAACATGATGCATGCTCACTAATGCAACTATTACACTCAGATATTCTAGGGCTCTGACAACAACGATGCCATCGTGCACTATAGCATCAGACAGAAATGTTGGCTAAAGAGGATTGACAATGAGCCATAACCATGTATGGCGACCGGATTCCAGATAGACTAATCCCATGTTGAACAAGGCAATGAGCTTGTAATCCATGTAGTCTTCTGATGGTGTGGGCACTTCGCATATTACAACCTTCAGCAAACAAAGGTCGATCCAAAAGCTCGACGCGTCTCGTGCGTAGTAGGCAGGAGTGTCCAGCGGGCCGCGAGGCTCGATGGTGGCGGTATCTGTTGGGGAACGTAGTAATTTCAAAAAAAAAATCCTACGTACACGCAAGATCATGGTGATGACATAGCAATGAGAGGGGAGAGTATTGTCTGCATACCCTCGTAGACCGTCAAGCGGAAGCGTTATGACAATGAGGTTGATGTAGTCGTACGTCTTCACGATTCGACCGATCCAAGCACCGAACGTACGGCACCTCTGTGTTCAGCACACGTCTAGCTCGATGATGTCCCCCGGGCTCCAATCCACCGAAGCGTCGGGGATGAGTTCCGTCAGCACGACGGCGTGGTGACGATAATGATGTTCTATCAGTGCAGGGCTTCGCCTAAACTCCGTGACAATATGACCGAGGTGGAATATGGTGGAGGGCGGCACCGCACATGGCTAAGGAACAATCCGTAGATCAACTTGTGTGTCTATGGGGTGCCCCCCTCCCCCGTATATAAAGGGGGAGAGGAGGAGGGGGCCGGCCAAGGGGGAGGCACGCCCTAGGAGGGGGAAACCTACTCCAAGTAGGTTTGCCCCCTCCCTTTCCTATTCCAAGAAGGAGGGGGAAGGAAGGAGTGGGAGAAGGGAAAGGCAAGGGGGGCGCCCCCCCCCCCCTTCTTTGTCCTATTCGGACTTACGGGGAGGGGGCGCGCCTCTTGCCCTGGCCGGCCCCTCTCTCTCTCCACTAGGGCCCAACAAGGCCCATTAGTTCCCGGGGGGGGGGGGGTCCGGTAACCCTCCGGCACTCCGGTTTTTCTCCGAAAACACCCGGAACACTTCGGGTGTCCGAATATAGTCATCCAATATATCAATCTTTATGTCTCGACCATTTCGAGACTCCTCGTCATGTTCTTGATCACATCCGGGACTCCAAACATCCTTCAGTACATCAAAACTTATAAACTCATAATAAAACTCTCATCATAACGTTAAGCGTGCGGACCCTACGGGTTCGAGAACTATGTAGACATGACCTAGAACTATTCTCGGTCAATAACCAATAGTGGAACCTGGATGTTCATATTGGTTCTTACATATTCTACGAAGATCTTTATCGGTCAAACCGCATAACAACATACGTTGTTCCCTTTGTCATCGGTATGTTACTTGCCCAAGATTCAATCGTCGGTATCCAATACCTAGTTCAATCTCGTTACCGGAAAGTCTCTTTACTCGTTCCGTAATACATCATTCGATAACTAACTCATTAGTTACAATGATTGCAAGGCTTAGGTGATGAGTATTACCGAGAAGGCGCAGAGATACCTCTCCGACAATCGGAGTGACAAAACCTAATCTCGAATTATGCCAACTCAACATGTACCTTTGGAGACACCTGTAGAGCACCTTTATAATCACCCAGTTACGTTGTGACGTTTGGTAGCACACAAAGTCTTCCTCCGGTAAACGGGAGTTGCACAATCTCATAGTTGCAGGAACTTTGTATAAGTCATGAAGAAAGCAATAGCAACATACTAAACGATCAAGTGCTAAGCTAACGGAATGGGTCAAGTCAATCACATCATTCTCCTAATGATGTGATCCGATTAATCAAATGAAAACACATGCCTATGGTTAGGAAACATAACCATCTTTGATCAATGAGCTAGTCGAGTAGAGGCATACTAGTGACACTATGTTTGTCTATGTATTCACACATGTATCATGTTTCCGGTTAATACAATTCTAGCATGAATAATAAACCTTTATCATGATATGAGGAAATAAATAATAACTTTATTATTGCCTCTAGGGCATATTTCCTTCAGTCTCCCACTTGCACTAGAGTCAATAATCTAGATTACATAGTAATGATTCTAAAACCCATGGAGTCTTGGTGCTGATCATGTTTTGCTCCTGAGAGAGGCTTAGTCAACGGGTCTGCAACATTCAGATCCGTATGTATCTTGCAAATCTCTATGTCTCCCACTTGGACTTGGTCTCGAATGGAATTGAAGCGTCTCTTGATGTGCTTGGTCCTCTTGTGAAATCTGGATTCCTTTGCCAAAGCAATTGCACCAGTATTGTCACAGAAGATCTTCATTGGTCCCGATGCACTAGGTACAACACCTAGATCGGAAATGAACTCCTTCATCCAGACTCCTTCATTTGCTGCTTCCGAAGCAGCTATGTACTCCGCTTCACATGTAGATCCCGCCACGACGCTTTGTTTAGAACTGCACCAACTTACAGCTCCACCGTTTAATAAAAATACGTATCCGGTTTGCGATTTAGAATCGTCCGGATCAGTGTCAAAGCTTGCATCGACGTAACCATTTACGACTAGCTCTTTGTCACCTCCATATATGAGAAACATATACTTAGTCCTTTTCAGGTATTTCAGGATGTTCTTGACCGCTGTCCAGTGACCCACTCCTGGATTACTTTGGTACCTCCCTGCCAAACTAATAGCAAGGCACACATCAGGTCTGGTACACAGCATTGCATACATGATAAAGCCTATGGCTGAAGCATAGGGAACTCCTTTCATTTTCTCTCTATCTTCTGCAGTGGTCGGGCATTGAGTCTGACTCAACTTTATACCTTGTAATACAGGCAAGAACCCTTTCTTTGCTTGCTCCATATTGAACCTTTTCAACACTTTATCAAGGTACATGCTTTGTGAAAGTCCAATCAAGCGTCTTGATCTATCTCTATAGATCTTAATGCCCAATATGTATGCAGCTTCACCGAGGTCTTTCATTGAAAAACTTTTATTCAATTATCCTTTTATGCTATCCAGGAATTCTATATCATTTCCAATCAATAATATGTCATCCACATATAATATTAGAAATGCTACAGAGCTCCCACTCACTTTCTTGTAAATACAGGCTTCTCCAAAAGTCTATATAAAACCATATGCTTTGATCACACTATCAAAGCGTTTATTCCAACTCCGAGAGGCTTGCACCAGACCATAGATTGATCGCTGGAGCTTGCACACTTTGTTAGCTCCCTTAGGATCGACAAAAACTTCCGGTTGCATCATATACGATTCTTCTTCTAGAAATCCATTCAGGAATGCAGTTTTGACATCCATCTGCCAAATTTCATAATCATAAAATGCGGCAATCGCTAACATGATTTGGACAGACTTAAGCATCGCTACGGGTGAGAAAGTCTCATCGTAGTCAACCCCTTGAACTTGAAAACCTTTCACAACAAGTCGAGCTTTATAGACAGTTATATTTCCGTCAGCGTCAGTCTTCTTCTTAAAGATCCATTTATTCTCAATGGCTTGCCGATCATCGGGCAAGTCAACCAAAGTCCATACTTTGTTGTCATACATGGATCCCATCTCAGATTTCATGGCCTCTAGCCATTTTGCAAAATCTAGGCTCATCATCGCTTCCTCATAGTTCGTAGGTTCATCATGGTCAAGTAACATGACTTCCAGAATAGGATTACCGTACCACTCTGGTGTGGATCTTACTCTGGTAGACCTACGAGGTTCAGTAGACACTTGATCTGAAGTTTCATGATCAATATCATTAGCTTCCTCACTAATTGGTGTATTTGTCACAGGAACTGATTTCTGTGATGAACTACTTTCCAATAAGAGAGCAGGTACAGTTACCTCATCAAGTTCTACTTTCCTCCCACTCACTTCTTTCGAGAGAAACTCCTTCTCTAGAAAGGATCCATTCTTAGCAACGAATGTCTTGCCTTCGGATCTGTGATAGAAGGTGTACCCAACAGTCTCTTTTGGGTATCCTATGAAGACACATTTCTCCGATTTGGGTTCGAGCTTATCTGGTTGAAGTTTCTTCACATAAGCATCGCAGCCCCAAACTTTAAGAAACGACAATTTTGGTTTCTTGCCAAACCATAGTTCATAAGGCGTCGTCTCAACGGATTTTGATGGTGCCCTATTTAATGTGAATGCAGCCGTCTCTAAAGCATAACCCCAAAATGATAGCGGTAAATCAGTAAGAGACATCATAGATCTCACCATATCTAGTAAAGTATGATTACGACGTTCGGACACACCATTTCTTTGTGGTGTTCCAGGTGGCGTGAGTTGCGAAAATATTCCGCATTGTTTCAAATGTAAACCAAACTCGTAACTCAAATATTCTCCTCCACGATCAGATCGTAGAAACTTTATTTTCTTGTTACGATGATTTTCCACTTCACTCTGAAATTCTTTGAACTTTTCAAATGTTTCAGACTTGTGTTTCATTAAGTAGATATACCCATATCTGCTCAAATCATCTGTGAAGGTGAGAAAATAACGATATCCGCCACGAGCTTCAACATTCATCGGACCACATACATCTGTATGTATGATTTCCAACAAATCTGTTGCTCTCTCCATAGTACCGGAGAACGGTGTTTTAGTCATCTTGCCCATGAGGCACGGTTCGCAAGTACCAAGTGATTCATAATCAAGTGATTCCAAAAGTCCATCAGTATGGAGTTTCTTCATGCGCTTTACACCAATATGACCTAAACGGTAGTGCCACAAATAAGCTGCACTATCATTATCAACTCTGCATCTTTTGGCTTCAACATTATGAATATGTGTATCACTACTATCGAGATTTAATAAGAATAGACCACTCTTCAAGGGTGCATAACCATAAAAGATATTACTCATATAAATAGAACAACCATTATTCTCTGATTTAAATGAATAACCGTCTCGCATCAAACAAGATCCAGATATAATGTTCATGCTCAACGCTGGCACCAAATAACAATTATTCAGGTCTAAAACTAATCCCGAAGGTAGATGTAGAGGTAGCGTGCCGACCGCGATCCCATCGACTTTGGAACCGTTTCCCACGCGCATCGTCACCTCGTCCTTGGCCAGTGCTCGCTTATTCCGTAGTCCCTGTTTCCAGTTGCAAATATTACCAACAGAACCAGTATCAAATACCCAGGTGCTACTATGAGCTCTAGTTAGGTACACATCAATAACATGTATATCACATATACCTTTGTTCACTTTGCCATCCTTCTTATCCGCCAAATACTTGGGGCAGTTCCACTTCCAGTGACCAGTTTGCTTGCAGTAGAAGCACTCAGTTTTAGGCTTAGGTCCAGACTTGGGTTTCTTCTCTTGAGCAGCAACTTGCTTGTTGTTCTTTTTGAAGTTCCCCTTCTTCTTCCCTTTGCCCTTTTTCTTGAAACTAGTGGTCTTGTTGACCATCAACACTTGATGCTCCTTTTTGATTTCTACCTCCGCAGCCTTTAGCATTGCGAAGAGCTCGGGAATTGTCTTGTTCATCCCTTGCATATTATAGTTCATCATGAAGCTCTTGTAGCTTGGTGGCAGTGATTGGAGAATTCTGTCAATGACGCTATCATCTGGAAGATTAACTCCCAGTTGAATCAAGTGATTATTATACCCAGACATTTTGAGTATATGCTCGCTGACAGAACTATTCTCCTCCATCTTGCAGCTGTAGAACTTATTGGAGACTTCATATCTCTCAATCCGGGCATTTGCTTGAAATATTAACTTCAACTCCTTGAACATCTCATATGCTCCATGACGTTCAAAACGTCGTTGAAGACCCGGTTCTAAGCCGTAAAGCATGGCACACTGAACTATAGAGTAGTCATCAGCTTCGCTCTGCCAGATGTTCACAACATCTGGTGTTGCTCCTGCAGCAGGCCTGGCACCCAGCGGTGCTTCCAGTATGTAATTCTTCTGTGCAGCAATGAGGATAATCCTCAAGTTACGGACCTAGTCCGTGTAATTGCTACCATCATCTTTCAACTTTGCTTTCTCAAGGAATGCATTAAAATTCAACGGAACAACAGCACGAGCCATCTATCTACAACAAACATAGACAAGCAAAATACTATCAGGTACTAAGTTCATGATAAATTTAAGTTCAATTAATCATATTACTTAAGAACTCCCACTTAGACAGACATCTCTCTAGTCATCTAAGTGATCACGTGACCCAAATCAACTAAACCATAACCGATCATCACGTGAGATGGAGTAGTTTTCAATGGTGAACATCTTTATGTTGATCATATCTACTATATGATTCACACTCGACCTTTCGGTCTCCGTGTTCCGAGGCCATATCTGCATATGCTAGGCTCGTCAAGTTTAACCTGAGTATTCTGCGTGTGCAAAACTTGCTTGCACACGTTGTAGATGGACATAGAGCTTATCACACCCGACCATCACGTGGTGTCTGGGCACGACGAACTTTGGCAATGGTGCATACTCAGGGAGAACACTTCTTGATAATTTTTAGTGAGATATCATCTTAAAGTGCTACCGTCAATTAAAGCAAGATGAGATGCATAAAGGATAAACATCACATGCAATCAATATAAGTGATATGATATGGCCATCATCATCTTGTGCTTGTGATCTCCATCTCCGAAGCACCGTCGTGATCACCATCATCACCGGCGCGACATCTTGATCTCCATCGTAGCATCCTTGTCGTTTACGCCATCTGTTGCTTCTACGACTATCGCTACCACTTAGTGATAAAGTAAAGCAATTACAGGGCGTTTGCATTTCATACAATAAAGCGACAACCATATGGCTCCTGGCAGTTGCCGATAACTTTGGTTACAAAACATGATCATCTCATACAATAAAATATAGCATCACATCTTGGCCATATCACATCACAACATGCCCTGCAAAAACAAGTTAGATGTCCTCTACTTTGTTGTTGCAAGTTTTACGTGGCTGCTACGGGCTTAGCAAGAACCGTTCTTACCTACGCATCAAAACCACAACAATAGTTCGTCAAGTTAGTGCTGTTTTAACCTTCGCAAGGACTGGGCATAGCCACACTCGGTTCAACTAAAGTTGGAGAAACTGACACCCGCTAGTCACCTGTGTGCAAAGCATGGCGGTAAAACCAGTCTCGCGTAAGCGTACGCGTAATGTCGGTCCGGGCCGCTTCATCCAACAATACCGCCAAACCAAAGTATGACATGCTGATAAGCAGTATGACTTGTATCGCCCACAACTCACTTGTGTTCTACTCGTGCATATAACATCTACGCATAAAACCTGGCTCGGATGCCACTGTTGGGGAACGTAGTAATTTCAAAAAAAAATCCTACGTACACGCAAGATCATGGTGATGACATAGCAACGAGAGGGGAGAGTATTGTCTACGTACCCTCGTAGACCGTCAAGCGGAAGCGTTATGACAACGCGGTTGATGTAGTCGTACATCTTCACGATTCGACCGATACAAGCACCGAACGTACAGCACCTCCGTGTTCAGCACACGTCCAACTCGATGATGTCCCCCGGGCTCCAATCCAGCGAAGCGTCGGGGATGAGTTCCGTCAGCACGACGGTGTAGTGATGATGATGATGTTCTACCGGCACAAGGTTTTGCCTAAACTCCGCGACAATATGACTGAGGTGGAATATGGTGGAGGGGGGCACCGCACACAGCTAAGGAACAATCCGTAGATCAACTTGTGTGTCTATGGGGTGCCCCCCTCCCCCGTATATAAAGGGGGAGAGGAGGAGGGGGCCGGCCAAGGGGGAGGCGCACCCTAGGAGGGGGAAACCTACTCCAAGTAGGTTTGCCCCCTCCCTTTCCTATTCCAAGAAGGAGGGGGAAGGAAGGAGTGGGAGAAGGGAAAGGCAAGGGGGGCGCCGCCCCCCCCCCTTCCTTGTCCTATTCGGACTTAAGGGGAGGGGGCGTGCCTCTTGCCCTGGCCGGCCCTCTCTCTCTCCACTTGGGCCCAACAAGGCCCATTAGTTCCCGGCGGGGTTCCGGTAACCCTCCGGCACTCCGGTTTTTCTCCGAAAACACCCGGAACACTTCCGGTGTCCGAATATAGTCATCCAATATATCAATCTTTATCTCTCGACCATTTCGAGACTCCTCGTCATGTCCGTGATCACATCCGGGACTCCGAACAACCTTCGGTACATCAAAACTTATAAACTCAAAATAAAACTGTCATCGTAACGTTAAGCGTGCGGACCCTACGGGTTCGAGAACTATGTAGACATGACCTAGAACTATTCTCGGTCAATAACCAATAGTGGAAACTGGATGTTCATATTGGTTCCTACATATTCTACGAAGATCTTTATCGGTCAAACCGCATAACAACATACGTTGTTCCCTTTGTCATCGGTATGTTACTTGCCCGAGATTCGATCGTCGGTATCCAATGCCTAGTTCAATCTCGTTACCGGCAAGTCTCTTTACTCGTTCCGTAATACATCATTTCATAACTAACTCATTAGTTACAATGCTTGCAAGGCTTAGGTGATGAGTATTATCGAGAAGGCCCAGAGATACCTCTCCGACAATCGGAGTGACAAAACCTAATCTCGAATTATGCCAACTCAACATGTACCTTTGGAGACACCTGTAGAGCACCTTTATAATCACCCAGTTACGTTGTGACGTTTGGTAGCACACAAAGTCTTCCTCCGGTAAACGGGAGTTGCACGATCTCATAGTTGCAGGAACTTTGTATAAGTCATGAAGAAAGCAATAGCAACATACTAAACGATCAAGTGCTAAGCTAACGGAATGGGTCAAGTCAATCACATCATTCTCCTAATGATGTGATCCGATTAATCAAATGACAACACATGCCTATGGTTAGGAAACATAACCATCTTTGATCAATGAGCTAGTCGAGTAGAGGCATACTAGTGACACTATGTTTGTCTATGTATTCACACATGAATCATGTTTTCGGTTAATACAATTCTAGCATGAATAATAAACCTTTATCATGATATGAGGAAATAAATAATAACTTTATTATTGCCTCTAGGGCATATTTCCTTCAGTATCCAACGATGGAAGGGTGATTGTCGGTGTCAAAACCAGCGGATCTCAGGTAGGGGGTCCCGAACTGTGCATCTAGGCGGATGGTAACAGGAGACTAAACCCTAGAAGCTAGCCTGTGGTATGATTGTTCTTCGTCCTACGGACTAAACCCTCTGGCTTATATAGGCACCGAAGAGGGTTAGGGTTACACAGAGTCGGTTACAATGGTAGGAGATCTACATATCCGTATCACCAAGCTTGCCTTCCACACCAAGGAAAGTCCCATCTAGACACAGGACAAAGTCCTCAATCTTGTATATTCATAGTCCAGGAGTCCGGCCAAAGGCTATAGTCCGGCCATCCGGACACCCCCCAATCCAGGACTCCCTCAGTAGCCCCCGAACCAGGCTTCAATGACGATGAGTCCGACGCGTAGATTGTCTTCGGCATTGCAAGGCGGGTTCTTCTCCAAATCCTGTGTACCTGTTGAATAGCGTCCGGCTTCTCATAAATATTGCGCTCCTTGGCTTCTACGCCCAATAATGGCCATCTTCCACGTGTGGAACGAATGCGAAAAGCCAGGGTATTTTTACATTAATCCCCTTAGCTGCGCAAATGAGCTGCCTATAAAAGAGACGAGGATCTAGATCCAAGTCACACCATCCCCCCTTCGCGAGCATTCATCGGAGCGCATCTGACAGAAATCCATTCCATCATGGACAGTCGATGCGACTCCTCCTCTCGCCCTCCCAGCCCTCAGCCTGGAGATTGGGAGAGATGCTCCATCCCGCACAGTGAGCTAGTGGCGCTCCAAACCAAGGGGTTTCTTCCCCCAGCCTTTATGGTTCCCGTTCGAGCCGGACTCGCCACCTATAAGGGCGGAAAGAAAGCGGAGAGTGTCCCCAGTCCCTCCAAAGGAGAGCGGGTATGCCTTGTCCCTTATTTGATAAGAGGGCTCGGATTTCCAATTCATCCATTTCTCCGGGGGCTCCTGGAGTTCTACGGCCTCCAGTTGCACAACCTTACGCCTGCCTCCATTTTGCACATTGCGGGCTTCGTGGCTCTTTGCGAGCTGTTTTTGGGCATTGAGGCCCATTTCGCACTATGGAAGAGGTTGTTCTGCCTTGTACCCCGTCCTCAGGAGGGGTTGATATATCAAGTAGGCGGAGCCGAACTATGGCGCATCGCCGGGACCGGATATCTATCCGGAACCCCGAAGAAGGCGTCCGAAGACTGGCCTTCGGAATGGTTTTATAAAGAAGATGTCCCCCTGCCGGACCCTGTTCGGATCGGCCTCCCGGAGTTCAATAATGCTCCTTTGAAGAAACGCCTAAGCTAGCGTCCGCGGAGCCCTCAGAGGGAGAATGACAGGGACGTCCTTTACCTGATGAGCCGAATAAGGTTGTTAGCTCATTCCGGACTAACCATGATCGGGGTCATGGCCACATGCATTATGCGGGGGGTGCAGCCGCTCCAGTATAGAGGCCACCCCATGTGGGATTTCAACGGGGAGGATGATGCTACCCGCCATGGCCGTAAGGGGCCCGGATCGGTCGCTGATCTGATGAAGATCTTGTCCGCATTATACAAGGGAGAAGAGGAGGAATTTCTCTGCGTCAATCCACATGACGGATTTTCTATGAATAATCCTCCAAGCTGGGTAAGCGGGCATTTCTTTTTGCCTGTCCGATCCATATTCCCATAGTCAAGTATCTCATTTTGTAATTTCGACGCAGGATCTGCGCCGGGTCGTAAAGGATATAAACAGCCCGCCTCCACAACCCGAGGATCCGGAATGGTTCCTCGATCCGACCTCCCAAGAGGATCCAGACATATCGGTTGAGCTGATTGATGGGGTATTTCACCAACTGAGCATCGATAATGCCTTGGTCGCCATCACGACCGATTACCCCAGAATATTTCCAGCCTCGTAGGTAACTGAGACCGAAGTCCCAATACTTTGATAATGACCCATCCGTGCTTATTTTTTATCACTGTATACCAATGGTGCTTTGCAGGGGGTGCACTTGAGGCGGAAGGCCGAGCCCACGGCGGCTAGCCAACAAGGGGCAGCATGGCCCAGCAGGGTAAAAAGAAGTGTGGTCCAGATCGAAACACCGGCGCAACGGTATGGCGTGTCACCATATTCCCAGGTTTGATTCCCTGAAGGCATACTAACGCATGTGCTCTCTTTAGGAAAAAGAGCGCTCGCCGGACTATATCTGGAGAGGTTGCCAATCGAGCCTCCGCCAGCCAGGCTCCAAAGCCAGGCCCAGAAGCGGAGGCGAACACGAGGCTTGTGTGGGATGCTCCTCCGACAGAGGATGCTGACAGATTGTCCGCCACCAACTCCGAGGTGGAGAGTGCCATGAATCACAGGCACTGCCGGACAGTTCTTCGTGACACATGTTTCTCCCAAGAGGCATTGAATGCCTTCAATTCGGGAGCTGCGCACCTCCGTGCCGCTCAAGATGGTCTAGCCAGAGCCACAGTGCAGTATGTAAAAGACATACGGGTGAGGAAATTTGACAGTTATATATGCCAGTAGCCCCCGAGACTTGAAATAGTTAGAATAACTGATTTAAGGATCATTTATTGTGCAGGATCTTACAGAAAAGAATACCCAACTGTCCCAGGAGCTGGAGGAGTGCAAAGCCCACCTGGAGGCCGCACTAGCCGCGATGGGGGAAGCCAAAGAGACCCCCTATGGTAATATATCCTTCAAAAGATAAGTATTTTATGAAGTGCGGCGTGTGTATAAGTCTGACAATAACATTGCAGATGGCGCCGGGGTAGATCCAGACAAGCAACAGCTCTTGCGCCGGTTAAAGGCCGGCAAGAACGTGCTTACGAGGGTGAGGCAGGAGAAAAATAATCTCCAAGATGCCAACACCCAGCTGGGTGAGGAACTAAAGGATGTTCATGCCCAGCTGTCTGACTCCGTTAATGAGAATCGGTGGCTTCGACGCGGCATGTTTAGTAAGTGCTTGAACGAACTTTGAAAAAGAGTTCGGCGAGGAAGTCGACTAATAGAGTTATGTCTGTAGGTATGCTCACAGGTTGTTGTCGGTGTACAAAAGGAGGGGTACACCTTTTGTACCCCTATAACTGTGCACGGGCAGTCTGAGCCATGGGCACCACCACACTGAGCACGGCAAGGGAGGTGAAACCAAGGTAAGGCCGAAGCCGAAGAGGAGCGGAACGACGCCAAGACCACAAAGAGCAAAGGGGCGAAGCGGACTCCCCCAGCAAGGTCCTTACCTGGGAGCGGCTCTAGCAGGCCCGGCAAGACCCTTGCCGGGGCAGCTCACCCCAAGCCCACGGAGCGAGTCACCCTTCAGTCCACTACCCCCATGGGGCAAGGATTCGGGAGACATCCCCGTGGTGGCATGCAGATCTTTGTGAAGACATTCAAGATCAGATACACACATGAGAAGATGATGATCCTTGGCGGGATCCCAGCCAACGAGGGCCACAAGGCCCCCAGCAAGAGCCTTGCCCGGGATGACAGCAAGGCCCCCGGCAAGAGCCTTGCCGGGGATAACAACAAGGCCCCCGGCAAGAGCCTTGCCGGGGATGGCAACAAGCGCCACGGCAAGACCCTTGTCGCGGCCCCGGCAAGGCCCTTGCCGAGGACACCCGTGGGGCCACCATCAGGCCTACGCCAGTCGCACCCCCACCACCGTTCGCATGCAGCTGCCAACCCAACCAGTTGGGCAGGCAGATGCGTGGCGGCATGCAAATCTTCGTGGAGGCCCACCACTGCGCCACCTCAGCTGCATGCCTGCCTGCATGGCACCACGAGCACCGCTGGCCATGGCACGCGTCAACACCAGAGGGAGCGGCGATGGATGGGACGAGGCTCTCCCCCGACCCCGATAAAGTAAGGGCACCTAAGCAGGGCACATTAAATGTGCCTTGTCATGTAATGCGAGGGATAAGCTCGCATTACAGTACCCTTTCCACCTCCTGTGTGCCACTATGGCAGCCCCTTTCCTATAAAGGAGGACCGAGGCGACCAGGAGAAGGATTCGGCTTTTTGGAGCTCCTCACGCCCCATAGCTAGCTCAAGAATAGAGATATAGAATCCACCAAAGCAGGAGTAGGGTTTTACGCACCTCACGGCCCGAACCTGGATAAACGAACCATGTGCTACCTGTTTGATCCGCTCTTCTCACGACCCCCGCGCCCTGCAACCGCAGTAGGGATTCTTGTGATCTCATAGGTGTCATTTCCCACCGACATCTTTGGCACGCCAGGTAGGGGGCGCAGTTGTGAGAATCGGCTTTAGCAGTTAGTTCGACGCTTCTTCATCATCATGGCGCCCAAGAAGAAGATGACGGTGGCGGTTGGCCCGTCAGAGGCTGGGCATCCCGCCCCGATGCGGGTGAGCAGCGGACCAGTTGCTGAAAGGACCCGGGGCGCTGTTCGTGAACACCAACACCGTCCCAGCAGTCGGAGTTTGGGAGGCGGCGATGCTCGTGCGCCTGGCAACAAGCCATGCGCCGCCAAATCCAAGGTTGGAGCCAGGCCCTCCGCGGGTGGCGCGGGGCCTTCCAGGATCCCTGCCGCCCCGCCTGAGGGCGACGCAAGGGTTTCCAAGACTCCCACGCTGGCGCCAATGGCGCGCTCCTCTCAAGCGGCCCACGACGAACGGCGTGGCCACACCGAAGACCCCGGGCGTCACCGCGGGAAGAGCCCCGAGCGCCACTCTCGGGATGTAGAAGACCTGCCTGCTCGCCGAGGCGCTGGTGAAGATGGCTTGCGGCCGCGCAGTTGCGATAGAGCTCCTTCTGACGCGGTCAGAAGTCGAAGCGCGTCGCGATCCATGCAGGTTTCGCTGCCACCGACGCCGGCAGAAGCCTTGGCGCGCGCGCAGTTGCTCCTTGATTTTCCTCCCATTACGGGGAAACTCGACGAATGGAGAGCCACCATCCGAAGCCTTGTTGGGGTGGCCAACAAAGACGAGCTGAGCCCGGCGGAGCCCCCGGGTCGACATTCCGACGGAGTCCCGCGTACCAGCGGCAGGAAGGCTGGCGGCGCCGCGACCACGGTGCATTCACCTCCTCCTCCCCCGGTACCACGGACACCTACCCGTCGCGACGTTACGGGCGACGAGGTCTCCATAGCGTCGTCCAACCCGTGGACCCACCGGGACCAATGCCAGGTCCTTCGGGATCGGGGACATGAAGACGCTCGGACCACCATCGAGCGGCGGCGCGGAGCACGCCACCAGTCAGATAGGCGAGCAGGGCCCGTTGTGGACCACCCGGCACCGAAGAGCCCTGGAGGCCTGCCTTATGAGGTAGGCTGCCCGGCTTTTACCTGTGAGCTGCGACAGTTCCAGTGGCCCACTCACCGCACTTTCAAGCCTGACGTGGGCGAGAAGTACGGCGGCAAGACCCACCCGTCCGAGTTCCTCAGCGTCTACACCATCGCGATGCAGGCTGCCGGAGCCCGTGACGATAAGGTGCTTGCAAATTACTTTCCGTTGGCTCTTAAACCCAACGCCATGTCATGGTTGATGCACTTGCCGGTAGACTCCATTTCCTCCTGGTCGAATTTGTGCCATGAGTTCGTGGGCGCCTTTACTGGCGGTCACCAAGCTCATGGCAAAGTGAGTGATCTACACGTCATTCCCCAGAAGGGAGGCGAGAGTCTCCACAAGTACATACAGAGGTTCAGCCGGGTGCAGTACAATATCCCTGATGTTCACCCCGCCGCCATCATCAGCACATTCCATCAGAACGTACGCAACCGCAAGATGCGCGAAGAGCTGGCGATGAACAAAGTGAAGGATGTCGCAGAACTTTATGTTGTCGCCGACAAATGTGCCCGGGCTGAGGAGGGGAGGAAGTACCCCGGCGAGGACGCCGGCGTGGAAACCGACTCCTCAGATGAGGACACCGCCTCCCTAGCGAAGAAAGGCTGGCGCCGCAACAGGAAGCGCAAAGGAAAAGTCGTGCTTGCCGTCGAGGGGTCTGATGACACCGGCTCCGCCAAGAAAACCAAGGCAGATGACCCCGGCAAGGAAATTGCCGGATGTGTCGCCTGCCGGGCCTTGGCGGCTGCCGAGAAGCCAGGAAACTCCGACAAGCGATACTGCAAGATCCATCGCACCAAAGGCCATGCTCTCCAAGACTGCCGACAGGTTGAGCACCTCGCTGAGAAGCAAAGGGCTGAATATGAGAGGCGGGACAAGGAGAAGGGCCAAGACGATGCTGAGGGATCCGGCAAGAAGCGCGATGGCCAAGCGGGCCGTCGCGCCAAGGAGAAACAACAAGAAAGGCCCGCTCGGGGCCGTGACAGAAAGCCAGAAGATGACGATCATGAAGAGGACGACGAGTCCAGAGACCAAGAGTTTCAGAAAGCTACAGAGGCCATGTGCGTCGACGGCGGCGCTTCGCTGCATACCTCTCGGCGCTTGCTTAACCAGTGGGCACGAGAGATTACAGCGGCAGAGCCGTCGTTTGATGCCCAAAGGCCGCTGAAGTGGTCCAGCACACCTATCATTTTTGACTCTGAGGATCACCCGGATCGCACTACTGCGGTCGGGTGTTTGCCGTTGTTGGTTTCACCAATGATACGCAACCTCAAGGTGACAAAGATGTTAGTTGATGGCGGGGCCGGTCTGAATTTGATCTCACCTGCCGTGATCGAGAAGCTGCAGATTCCCGACGGAGACCTCGAAGAAACAGGCACGTTTCAAGGGGTCAGCCCGGGAAGAAGCCAACCTAAGGGGAAGGTCACGCTGCCCGTAACCTTCGGAAGCGACCTGAACTTCAGGACGGAGAAGATTGTTTTTGATGTTGCCAAGATCCCCTTGCCCTACAACGGGATCCTTGGCCGCCCAGCGCTGGCCAAGTTCATGGCGAAATCGCACTACACATACAACACCCTGAAGATGCCGGGGCCTGTGACGATCATCACCATCCCCTCCGACAAGAAAGATGCGCTGATCTGCGCCGACCAGCTGTACCAGCAAGCAACCGCGGCAACCACCGCCGCAGGGGCACTTGCTCCTGCTGCTGGGACCCTGGGAGGGGAGAAGAAGAAGAAGGCCGGTGAAAACTCGGGCATGCACTCCGGCAAGCGCACCTCTTCGGAGTGTAGCACTATCGTCGAGGACGTACCAGAGAGCTCCGCCGGTAGAAGCAAAAAGTCCAGGGCCATGCCGTCGGGAACCAAGAAGGTTTCCGTCAATGAGGACGGCACGGGAGGAGCTTTTACCATAAGCTCCACCCTTGACGACAAATAGGAAGGCGCGCTCGTCACCTTCCTGCGGGCGAATGTCGATGTGTTTGCATGGCAAGCTTCCGACATCCCCGGCGTTCCCAGGGAGGTGATTGAGCACCACCTTGCTGTCTGTCCTCATGCGCGGCCCGTCAAGCAGAAGATCAGGAAGCAAGCTTTGGAACGACAAGAGTTCATCACGGAAGAGATCCAAAAACTGGAGGCAGCGGGTCTGGTTAGGGGAGTGCTCCATCCAACGTGGTTGGCCAATCCGGTCGTGGTGCGCAAGGCAAATGGGAAGTGGAGGTTGTGTATTGATTACACAGATATCAATAAGGCTTGTCCTAAAGACCCCTTCCCCTGCCGCGCATCGACCAGATTGTTGACTCCACGACTGGATGTGATCTGTTGTCATTCCTCGATGCCTACTCCGGCTACCACCAGATCTTCATGGCAAAGGAAGACGAAGAAAAGACAACATTCATCACCCCATGTGGTATGTATTGTTTCATATGGATGCCTTTCGGGTTGAAGAGTGCTGGTTCAACGTTTGCGAGGGCAGTCCAGATTGGTTTTGAACACCAGCTCCATAGAAATATGGAAGCTTATATGGATGACATAGTGGTCAAAACCAAGGACAGGGCAACCCTCATACCGGATTTGCGGGAGACATTTGCAAACCTGCGCAAGATCAACCTCAAGTTGAACCCTGAGAAGTGTGTCTTTGGCGTCCTGTCCGGCAAGCTCCTCAGGTTCTTTGTGTCACAGCGTGGGATAGAGGCCAATCCGGACAAGATCAAAGCTATAGAACAGATTGAAGCGCCCAAGGGAATCAAGGATGTGCGCCGATTTGCTGGTTGTGTCGCTGCCATGGGCAAGTTCATATCCAAGTCCGCCGAGCGCACCCTCCCCTTTTTCAAAATTCTGAAAAAGGCGGGCCCGGTGGAGTGGACGCCAGAAGCCGAAGCAGCATTACAAGATTTGAAGAAGTACCTCTCCTCCGCACCAACACTAGTTGCGCCCAGGCCACAGGAGCCGTTGCTGCTATACCTAGCAGCGACAAACCAGGTGGTCAGCGCCACGCTAGTGGCGCAGAGGGAGGTTGACGACGAGGTAATGGCAGCAACAGAGCCCGATGCCACCAATGCGGAGATGACACAGTTGGTCGGAGTGCCGCCAAAGAAGAAAGTGATACAACGCCCGGTTTACTTCGTTAGCTCCCTCTTGCAAGGGGCTAGGTCGAGGTACTCCGGTGATCAAAAGCTGCTCTTCGGCCTTCTCATGGCCTCGAGGAAGCTGCGTCACTAATTCCAGGTACACGAGATCACTGTCGTCACTCGCCTCCCTCTACAACGGATATTGCATAACCCAGATGCGACGGGGAGGATTGTGGAATGGGCACTAGAGCTGTCCAGCTTTGGCCTCAAGTTTGAGAGTACTTCGACAATTCAGAGCCGAGTCTTGGCAGAGTTCATTGCAGAATGGACCGCAACACCTGACGAAGAAATCCAAGAGACTGCTCTCCCCGGCAAGGAGGCAAGTTGCACTTGGATTATGTACTTTGATGGGGCTTTCTCCCTACAAGGTGCCGGGGCTGGCGTACTGCTCGTCACCCCCACCGGACAGCACCTCAAGTACGTTATCCAGATGCACTTCCCCAGGGAGGTGTCGACAAATAACACGGTAGAGTACGAAGGGCTACTCGCCGGTCTTAGGATCGCGGTGGACCTCGGGATCAAAAAGCTCATCATCAGGGGCGACTCGCAGCTTGTCGTCAAGCAAGTCAATAAGGATTACCAGAGCCCGTTGATGAAGGCCTACGTTGACGAAGTGAGAAAGCTGGAAGAGCGTTTCGACGGTATACAGGCTGAACACGTTCCCCGAACAGAGAATGATGTCGCCGATTACCTATCAAAGCGCGCTGCCCTCAAGCTACGTGTGGAACCAGGTACCTTTGTGCTTCAGTTAACTCAGCCGTCCATTGATCCATCAACAGGGCAGAACAAGAGGAGGAAATCAGGGCCCGGCAAGTACTTTCCCGCCTAGCTCCCTGGAGCCGCCGGCAAGGACGTTGCCGGGAACACTGAGCCCGCCACAGGACGGCTAGCTCCGGCAGAGCGCCAAGCTCTTGCCGTCGAGACAGCCGCTCCTATAGCGGAGGAAATGCCTTTAGTCCTCGTCGTCGAGCCTCAGGCTCCAGCGTGGGCACAGCATACCGTCCGATTCCTCCAGACAGGGGAACTTCCTGAGGAGCAGGAAGAAGTGGAAAAAGTAGCCCGTCGCTCTGCCATGTACCAGTTCGTCGATGACGTCCTGTACAGGAAGAGATTGAACGGTGTGAAATTGAAGTGCATCCCTTGTGAGGAAGGACTGGAGCTGTTGGCAGAGATAACGAAGGCATATGTGGATCCCACATCGGGTCAAGGGCCCTTGCCGACAAGGCATTCCGGCAAGGTTTCTTCTGGCCCACAGCCCTCCAGGATGCAACTACACTCATCACCAGGTGTGAAGCGTGTCAGTTCCATTCAAGAAAGCTTCATCAGCCAGCTCAAGCCCTTCAAACCATTCCTCTCTCCTGGCCCTTCTCGGTCTGGGGGCTCGACATACTGGGCCCTTTCCCCCGCGCTGTCGGGGGCTTTGAGTACTTGTATGTTGCAATCGACAAGTTCACAAAGTGGCCGGAAGTGGAGGCAGTGAGGAAGGTCACAGCTCAGTCGGCCGTCAAGTTCTTCAAGGAGCTAGTGTGCCATTTCGGTGTACCCAACAGGGTCATCACCGACAACAGCACCCAGTTCACAAGCCACACCTTCATGCAATACACTCAAGACCTCGGCAGCAAGGTCTGTTTCGCTTCCGTTTCCCACCCGCGAAGCAACGGACAAGCTGAGAGGGCAAATGCTGAAGTGTTGCGAGGCTTAAGGACAAAGACCTTTGACAGGCTGCACAAGAGCGGAAGGTGTTGGGTTGATGAGTTGCCGACGGTTCTTTGGTCAATCAGGACGACACCAAATCGAGCCACTGGCCAGACACCCTTCGCCCTGGTATACGGGGTGGAAGCAGTTATCCCCACTCAACTCATACACGGGTCACCTCGAGTGCTCGCTTATGATGAGCTTAAGCAAGAGCAACTGCGGCAAGACAACACGCTGCTCCTTGAGGAAGATCATCTTCGGGCGGCTATGAGAGCAGCACGCTACCAGCAAGCCTTGCGCCGCTACCATAGCCGCAAGGTTCATGCCCGGAGCCTTGAGGAAGGCGACCTTGTTCTTCGGCGCGTTCAATCGGCCAAGAATTCCAACAAGTTGACGCCAAAGTGGGAAGGCCCTTATCGGGTAACACGAGTCACCAGGCCTGGCGCGGTCCGCCTGGAGACCGAAGATGCCGTTCCGGTGAGTAATTCCTGGAACATTGAGCATCTTCGCAAGTTTTACCCGTAAGGCACGGCTTGCCGGGCCCCCCAGCAAGCCACCTTTTGTACAAGCATTGCCGATGATGCATGTAACCCTTTGTACAAAGCCAGGCGCAGACCCTGAGCATAAATAAATGAAGCGCTGGTGCCCTAAGTTATAGCATGCATGCTAGGTCGAGTCTCGTACTTGGTTAGGGTTGATAGTGCTTAGCGGCGACTAACCCCTAGCTTAGAGGTCGAGTGTGCATCCCTTTGCCGTTCTTTTGTCTTCTTTGGTTCGCAGGACCCACACATATCCTTGCCGAACCACTTAAGGATGAGAAAGAAAAGGAGGACGGACCAGCATCTAGACCCCGGCAAGCCAGCATTGCTGGGGGCTGCAAGAGCAAAGGTTCACCCGCGGCAAACCAAAGTTGCCGGGGGCTGCAGCTTCAGATAAGTTTTTCATCCCTTGTCATGCATCCCCTTATGGACTGAGGTATGTGAAACCTCGTTTCTTCCTAAAACTACCGTGCTCCCCTAAAACTCTAGGCCCCGGGGCTCATTCCTGGGGCCAGGTTTGGTCATAGTCGTGGCAGCGAAAGGATGGAACGAGGGGCTTAAACCCACTTCATCCCTGCCTCCGCCGAATGTGTGAGAAAGGTCGAGCGAAGTGGGAAAACAGCAAGGCCTGTTGCCGGGCAAGAAAATGTTTATCTTAAAGATATCAAGGATTCGTTCCTTGTCATGGGTTCTACCCGCAAACAATGCCGCGGCAAACATCCCTTTTTCATTAAAAACATTCCATTCAGGTACAGTCCATAGGGAATGAAAAACATGAATAATGGGATTACAAGTTCTAAATTCAGCTAAGGCCCGAAGGCTTACAAGTTGAAAAAAGATAAGGTGCCCGTAACCCCTTTCTTGTCCCTCTCCACAGGAGGTAGGTCAAGGAGGCGGAAAAGGCAAAAAAAGCGCCTAAGCAAGCTATGGGTGGCAGAAGACACCAAGAGAACATCTCGGTGACCGTCCAAAGGCTATATGGTGATGGCGACGCCGGAAGTAGAGCTCGAAGGCGAGTCGGCAGGACGTCAGCACGCTGTCGAACGCATCGATGCACGTGTACTCCGACTTGACGGCCTTGTCGCCCGCCCTCTTCCTCTTCCGCAGCCTCCAAACGCCAGCCGCCCAAGGAGACGACCCCGAGAAGTTCAAGGAGCCGGCGACACGGGTGATGGGGATGCCGGTGCCGCGCGGAGCGACGCCCGACACCTAGTCGGACCCGTCATCCTGCCGCCTGCTGCCCTCGTCGTCGCTGCCGCTGTCCTCCTCGCCACTCCCGCTCGAGGAGGAGTCTTCGCTATTAGAAGAGCTCTCCACGCAGCACCTTGCCCGAGTCCCGAAGCACCCGAAGACCTTGACGGAGAGGAGGCCGCCCTCCATCGGCTTGAAATGGAGGGTGAGCCCCGCCGTCAAGTGGTGGATATGGGCGAACGTCTTCCACCCTCGACCAAGATACATCACGTGAGGGGCTAGGAAGTCGACGCGGACTCGTGTACCGCTGATCCCACAACCCCTCATATGCAGCCGCAGTGACTCGGGCGGGTCCTGCTCCATCTCGCTCACAAATGGAGTCGAGAGACGAAGGCGACGGCGAGGCGGCCGGTGCAGCCTGACGAAGAACTCGGAAGGGTCATCCCCAACATGGCCCTCCATGGGAGGAGGAGCCACTGGCGGAGGCGAGGCCAACGCATCGTCCCATCCTCTTCCACGAGCGCCTCAGCCTCGCCCACGGCCTCACCCACGGTCTCGCCCCCTTCCCCTCCCCCTCGCGGCTGGCTCCGCCACCACAGGAGCAGGGGAAGGAAGGATGCATTGTCGAGTGGCGACCCTTGCTACCACTGTTGATGGACCAGAATTCCCTCTCTCCATGGCAAATGGGGGGAGGGGAGCGCAAGCTGAAGCAAGGAGGAGATGAAGGAATGCGGGACGCCAACCCTCCCCTCCCGCTCTTTATAAAGGAACGGGGTGGGGCTCGACCGCCCCGCTCAACCAATCAAGACCTGGAAGGCGCAGGGGACTGGGACCGGCCCGCTGCTCCAGCCCGCCATGGCCCGGTTTCCCGCCTCCACCGTTCGCCACCCCAAGCGCATGGGGGCCGCGTGGCGGACGTGCTGAACCGAAGCGACGGGTGAGGCGACCTCTCCCCACCACGTGATCGTGGGGAGTGGACGCCTTGAAGACCCCGCCTCGGCCCCATTCAGTAAAGAGGCCGCGCCGCCACGCTTCCGTCCGTTTCTGGTGAGGGCGCGCACTACCTCTTTATTATGACGTGACACATGCGCGTAGAGCTCAGCCCCACGCATGCCGCCCACGTCACTCCCACGCCTCCCCACGTCGCGCCATGCGCAGGGAGCGTGGGAGGCGCAACACGCGAAGGGAACTTACCGCGGTAAAAACCACCCCGCCTGCCCGCCCACCATTTTTGGGCCTAGCCCAACGACGCGATTGCGCTTATGTGTGGCCCAGGCCCGGGGGCTCCTGTCGGTGTACAAAAGGAGGGGTACACCTTTTGTACCCCTATAACTGTGCACGGGCAGTCTGAGCCACGGGCACCACCACACTGAGTACGGCAAGGGAGGTGAAACCAAGGTAAGGCCGAAGCCGAAGAGGAGCGGAACGACGCCAAGACCACAAAGAGCAAAGGGGCGAAGCGGACTCCCCCGGCAAGGTCCTTGCCGGGGAGCGGCTCTAGCAGGCCCGGCAAGACCCTTGCCGGGGCAGCTCACCCCACGCCCACGGAGCGAGTCACCCTTGAGTCCACTACCCCCATGGGGCAAGGATTTGGGAGACATCCTCGTGGTGGCATGCAGATCTTTGTGAAGACATTCAAGATCAGATACACACTTGAGAAGATGATGATCCTTGGCGGGATCCCAGCCAAGGAGGGCCACAAGGCCCCCGGAAAGAGCCTTGCCGGGGATGACAGCAAGGCCCCCGGCAAGAGCCTTGCCGGGGATAACAACAAGGCCCCCGGTAAGAGCCTTGCCGGGGATGGCAACAAGCGCCACGGCAAGACCCTTGCCGCGGCCCCGGCAAGGCCCTTGCTGAGGACACCCGTGGGGCCACCATCAGGCCTGCGCCAGTCGCACCCCCACCGCCGTTCACATGCAGCTGCCAACCCAACCAGTTGGGCAGGCACCTGCGTGGCGGCATGCAAATCTTCATGGAGGCCCACCACTGCACCACCTCAGCTGCGTGCCTGCCTACATGGCACCACGAGCACCGCTGGCCATGGCGCGCGTCAACACCAGAGGGAGTGGCGACGGACAAGAGGGGCTCTCCCCCGATCCCGATAAAGTAAGGGCACCTAAGCAGGGTGCATTAAATGCGCATTGTCATGTAATGCGAGGGATAAGCCCGCATTACTGTACCCTTTCCACCTCTTGTGTGCCACTGTGGCAGCCCCTTTCCTATAAAAGGAGGCCCGAGGCGACAAGGAGAAGGATTCGGCTTTTTGGAGCTCCTCACACCCCATAGCTAGCTCAAGAACAGAGATATAGAATCCACCAAAGCAGGAGTAGGGTTTTACGCACCTCGCGGCCCGAACCTGGATAAACGAACCGTGTGCTACCTGTTTGATCCGCTCTTCTCACGACCCCCGCGCCCCGCAACCGTAGTAGGGATTCTTGTGATCCCATAGGTGTTGTTTCCCACCGACAGTTGTCCTGCAGAGGAAATGCCCGATTCTACGCGTGACCTTCTTCCCGAGCTCTTACAACTGCACGAACGAGTTCGACAGGTGATGAAAGGCGTCGCCCAGGCCTTGTGGCCATCTATCTCCCTGCCCGAAGGCCTTGGGGAGCTTGCAGAGAGGCTTCAGGGAGCGCAGCGGCGCTTCCAATTATGGAAGATATCGGCCTGCCGTCAAGGCGCCAGGGAGGCCTGGGCCATGGTGAAGACGTGGTACACGAAGGCTGACCCAAACCACATGGCCGAGGTCGGACCTATGGGGCCCGATGGGAAGGAGATCCCTGTGAGCTTAGTGTATGGCCAAGTAGAGTTGGCCGCAAAGTATTCCCAGCAGGACTGTAAACTAGACAGCCTATTAGATGGCATTGAAGAGGAATACAATCAGTCAAATTGACTATGTAATTTAAGATGACATGTAAAATGCCTTCTAGCCGGATTGTAGATCGTTTGTCATAGCGGACCTTTTCGCTTCAACCTCGGGACCCAATAGTCCGAAGTGTGTCCGAATACCCTCGCGGTTATATAAGAACCGGGGCATGCATGGACACCAGGCGTAGGGGTCATTAGTGCTTTATCAGACAAGTGCCCAACTAGTTATGTTATATTACATGGTTAGTAAGAAACATCTTCCAGGGAGAATAGTTCCGTTAGGGGTTCCTTTCCCTGGGAGGCATGCCCTAAAGTGCATGTCCGGACTGCAAAAAAAGCAGAAAGACATCTGGGGGTAGATAAATAAATAGGTAAGAAATCGTCTTTTAGTTCACCGACTGAATATTCCCTTAAGAACGCTAGCTTTCGGCTTCACCCAGTCTGAGGTACACATCCGGCTGACCCGGTAGTAACAATCGCAGAGGTGCTCCCTTTACCACCTAGCCGAACAATCGGGAACGTAGGGGTAAGCACAGGAGCCAGGCAACCCAGCTTGGCCAAAACTTAAGTCATATCGATGCATATAATGGTGAATAAAAGGTACATGTGGAAGTGCGACACATGTGTTGGGCATGAAGCCCGTATAAATAAGCTTCTGTTAAAGAAGCCCCCGGGTATAATGAGCGCGGATAGCGCGTCAAGTGTGTGCGAACAAAGCGCGAACGAGCCTTCAAAGGCTGTAAGAGAAAAGGATGGAGAAGGGGAGAAATATAAGACAGCTACTTTATAAAATATAGACGGAGGAAGGAGACGAACTCAGAATCCGGCGCTAGGCGTAGAATCTTCGGAGACGGGTTGTGTTCCATGGGTTCGGCTCGAGTCGGTTATCCGATGCATTTCACAGACGGTACGCTCTACCGGTCAGGACTTGGTCGATGGTGAATGGACCTTCCCATTTGGCCTTGAGTTTGTCCTTTTTCTTGTCCGGCAGGCGTAGAACTAACTCGCCAACATTGTAAGTTTTGGCCTGTACTTCTCTGCTTTGATATCTTCGAGCCTGCTGTTGATAGAATGCGGAACGGGCTTTTGCCACGTCACACTCCTCTCCAAGGCGTCCAAACTGTCCTGCCGATCGAGCTCGGCTTCTCTTTCTTTGTACATGCGCACGAGAGGTGAGTCATGAATTATATCGCAGGGCAAAACTGCCTCTGCGCCGTATACCATAAAGAATGGTGTGAATCCGGTGGTGCGATTCGGCGTGGTCCGCAGCCCCCAGAGTACGGAGTCGAGCTCCTCTACCCAGTGTGTGTTAGATTCCTTGAGGGACTGCACTAGTCTGGGTTTGATGCCGCTCATGATTAGACCATTTGCTCGCTCCACTTGACTGTTAGTTTGAGGGTGATAGATTGAAGCATAGTCGAGCTTGATGCCCATGTTTTTGCACCAGAGTTTGACCTCGTCGGCCGTGAAGTTCGTGCCGCTATCAGTGATGATGTTGTGGGGGACGCTGTAACAGTGTACGACCCCTGATATGAAGTCTATCACCGGTCCGAATTCGGCCATCTTAACAGGCTTGGCCTCTATCCATTTGGTGAATTTATCCACCATGACCAATAGGTAGTTTTGCTTGTGGGTTCCTCCTTTAAGGGGTCCAACCATGTCAAGCCCCCATACCATGAACAGCCAGGTGATGGGTATAGTTTTGAGGGCGGTGGGTGGCATGTGGCTTTGATTAGCAAAGAGCTGGCAACCGACGCATCGTTGGACTAAGTCCCGAGCATCTGCCCGGGCCGTCGGCCAATAAAATCCTGTACAGAAGGCCTTGCCTACAAGGCCCCGGGCTGCGGCGTGGTGCCCACCGAGTCCGCCATGAATTTCGGCCATAAGATTCCGCCCTTCCTCTTCGGAGATACACCTTTGAAGGACTCCGATTGTGCTTTATAAAGCTCTCCCTCATGGACCTTATAGGCTTTAGATCGCCGCACTATGCAGCGGGCCTCATTTTGGTCCTCGGGAAGTTCCTGCCTGGTTAGGTAGACTAGGAATGGTTCCGTCCACAGGGCAATGACTGCCATTATTACGTGGGCTGAGGGTGTTACTTCGTTGGCAGGACCACCAATTGTGTCAGAATGTTTGGTGTCGGGCAGTGCGGTTGGGTCCGGGTTGTTATTTCTGGACTCCCCCTCCCATAGTACGGATGGCTTGAACAGTCTCTCTAGGAAGATGTTGGGGGGGACGGCATTGCGCTTTGCGCCAATGCGTGCCAATACGTCTGCTGCCTGGTTGTTATCCCGGGCTATATGGTGAAATTCGAGCCCTTCAAACCGAGCTGACATTTTTAGGACGGCGTTGCGATAAGCTGCCATTTTTGGATCCTTGGCATCGAAGTCTCCATTTATTTGGGATATCGCGAGGTTCGAATCCCCGCGCACCTCTAGGCGTTGAATGCCCATGGAGACTGCCATCCGGAGACCATGTAGAAGGCCTCGTATTCGGCTGCGTTGTTGGAGTCTGTATACATTATCTGGAGTACGTATTGAACTGTATCTCCGGTTGGGGACGTCAGAACGACGCCAGCCCCCAGGCTAGCCAACATTTTGGAGCCGTCGAGGTGCATGATCCAGTTGGAATATGCGCCGTACTCTTTAGGGAGTCCGGCTTTAGTCCATTCGGCGATGAAGTCGGCCAAAACTTGCGACTTGATAGCTCGTCGTGGCTTATGTTGGGGAACGTTGCAGAAAATTAAAATTTTTCCTACAGTTTCACCAAGATCCATCTATGAGTTCATCTAAGCAAAAAGTCATGGGAGATGCATCTACATACCACTTTGTAGATCGCGAGCGGAAGCGTTCGAAAGAATGGGGTTGAAGTAGTCATTCTCATCGTGATCCTATCACCGGAGATCCTAGCGCCGAACGGACGGCACCTCCGCGTTCAACACACGTACGGAGCGGATGACGTCTCCTCCTTCTTGATCCAGCAAGGGGGAAGGAGAGGTTGATGATGATGACTCCAGCAGCAGCACAACGGCGTGGTGGTGGTGGAACAGCAGCACTCCGGCAGGGCTTCGCCAAGCACGTGACGGAGGAGGAAGATGTGTAGCAGGGGGAGGGAGGCACCAGAACTTCAGGGTGCGGCTGCCCCCCTCCCCCCTCCCTTTATATAGGCCCCCAGGGGGGGTGCCAGCCCTGGGAGATCCAATCTCCCAAGGGGGCGGCGGCCAAGGGGGGTGGAGTACCCCCCAAGGCAAGTGGGCCCCCCCACCCTAGGGTTTCAACCCTAGGCGCAGGGGGTGGGCCAAGGGGGGCGCACCAGCCCACTATGGGCTGGTTCCCCTCCCCACTTCGGCCCTTGGGGCCCTCTGGGATGGGTGGCCCCACCCGGTGGACCCCCAGGACCCTTCCGGTGGTCCCGGTACAATACCGGGTGACCCCGAAACTTTCCCGATGGCCGAAACATCACTTCCTATATATAATTCTTTACCTCCGGACCATTCCGGAACTCCTCGTGATGTTCGGCATCTCATCCGGGACTCCGAACAACATTCGGTATGCTGCATACTCATATTCATACAACCCTAGCGTCACCGAACCTTAAGTGTGTAGACCCTATGGGTTCGGGATACACGTAGACATGACCGAGACGGCTCTCGGGCAATAACCAACAGTGGGATCTGGATACCCATGTTGGCTCCCACATGCTCCTCGATGATCTCATCGGATGAACCACGATGTCGAGGATTCGAACAACCCCGTATACAATTCCCTTTGTCAATCGGTACGTTACTTGCCCGAGACTCGATCGTCGGTATCCCAATACCTTGTTCAGTCTCGTTACCGGCAAGTCACTTTACTCGTAACGTAATGCATGATCCCGTGACCAAACACTTGGTCACTTTGAGCTCATTATGATGATGCATTACCGAGTGGGCCCAGAGATACCTCTCCGTCATACGGAGTGACAAATCCCAGTCTCGATCCGTGTCAACCCAACAGACACTTTTGGAGATACCTGTAGTGCACCTTTATAGTCACCCAGTTACGTTGTGACGTTTGGTACACCCAAAGCACTCTTACGGTATCCGGGAGTTACACGATCTCATGGTCTAAGGAAGAGATACTTGACATTGAAAAAGCTCTAGCAAAACGAACTACACGATCTTGTGCTATGCTTAGGATTGGGTCTTGTCCATCACATCATTCTCCTAATGATGTGATCCCGTTGTCAATGACATCTAATGTCCATAGTCAGGAAACCATGACTATCTGTTGACCAACGAGCTAGTCAACTAGAGGCTCACTAGGGACATGTTATGGTCTATGTATTCACACGTGTATTACGATTTCCGGATAATATAGTTATAGCATGAATAAAAGACAATTATCATGAACAAGGAAATATAATAATAACCCTTTTATTATTGCCTCTAGGGCATATTTCCAACAGTCTCCCACTTGCACTAGAGTCAATAATCTAGTTACATTGTGATGAATCGAACACCCATAGAGTTCTGGTGTTGATCATGTTTTGCTCGCGAGATAGGTTTAGTCAACGGATCTGCGGCATTCAGATCCGTATGTACTTTGCAAATATCTATGTCTCCATATTGAACATTTTCACGGATGGAGTTGAAACGACGCTTGATGTGCCTGGTCTTCTTGTGAAACCTGGGCTCCTTGGCAAGGGCAATAGCTCCAGTGTTGTCACAGAAGAGTTTGATCGGCCCCGACGCATTGGGTATGACTCCTAGGTCGGTGATGAACTCCTTCACCCAAAAGCTTCATGTGCTGCCTCCGAGGCTGCCATGTACTCCACTTCACATGTAGATCTCGCCACGATGCTCTGCTTGCAGCTGCACCAGCTTACTGCTCCACCATTCAACATATACACGTATACGGTTTGTGACTTAGAGTCATCCAGATCTGTGTCAAAGCTAGCGTCGACTTAACCCTTTACGACGAGCTCTTCGTCACCTCCATAAACGAGAAACATGTCCTTTGTCCTTTTCAGGTACTTTAGGATATTCTTGACCGCTGTCCAGTGTTCCTTGCCGGGGTTACTTTGGTACCTTCCTACCAAACTTACGGCAAGGTTTACATCAGGTCTGGTACACAGCATGGCATACATAATAGATCCTATGGCTAAAGCATAGGGGATGACACTCATCTCTTCTTTATCTTTTGCCATGGTCGGGCATTGAGCCGAGCTCAATCTCACACCTTGCAATACAGGCAAGAACCCCTTCTTGGACTGATCCATTTTGAACTTCTTCAAAATCTTATCAAGGTATGTGCTTTGTGAAAGACCTATGAGGCGTCTAGATCTATCTCTATAGATCGTGATGCCTAATATATAAGCAGCTTCTCCAAGGTCCTTCATTGAAAAACACTTATTCAAGTAGGCCTTAATGCTGTCCAGAAGTTCTATATCATTTCCCATCAAAAGTATGTCATCTACATATAATATGAGAAATGCTACAGAGCTCCCACTCACTTTCTTGTAAACGCAAGCTTCTCCATAAGTCTGCATAAACCCAAACGCTTTGATCATCTCATCAAAGCGAATGTTCCAACTCCGAGATGCTTGCACCAGCCCATAAATGGATCGTTGGAGCTTGCATACTTTGTTAGCGTTCTTAGGATCGAAAAAACCTTCCGGCTGCATCATATACAGTTCTTCCTTAAGATGTCCGTTAAGGAATGTCGTTTTGACGTCCATCTGCCATATCTCATAATCATAGTATGCGGCAATTGCTAACATGATTCGGACGGACTTCAGCTTCGCTACGGGAGAGAATGTCTCGTCGTTGTCAACCCCTTGAACTTGTCGATAACCCTTAGCGACAAGTCGAGCTTTATAGATGGTAATATTACCATCCGCGTCTGTCTTCTTCTTAAAGATCCATTTGTTTTCTATCGCTCGCCGTTAATCAGGCAAGTCTGTCAAAGTCCATACTTTGTTTTCATACATGGATTCAATCTCGGATTTCATGGCTTCAAGCCATTTGTTGGAATCTAGGCCCACCATCGCTTCTTCATAGTTCGAAGGTTCACCGTTGTCTAACAACATGATTTCCAGGATAGGGTTGCCGTACCACTCTGGTGCGGAACGTGTCCTTGTGGACCTACGAAGTTCAGTAGCAACTTGATCCGAAGTACCTTGATCATCATCATTATTTTCCTCTTCAGTTGGTGTAGGCATCACAGGAACATTTTCCTGAGCTGCACTACTATCCCGTTCAAGAGGTAGTACTTCATCGAGTTCTACTTTCCTCCCACTTACTTCTTTCGAGAGAAACTCTTTTTCTAGAAAGGATTCGTTCTTGGCAACAAAGATCTTGCCCTCGGATCTTAAGTAGAAGGTATACCCAATGGTTTCTTTAGGGTATCCTATGAAGACGCATTTTTCCGACTTGGGTTCGAGCTTTTCAGGTTGAAGTTTCTTGACATAAGCATCGCATCCCCAAACTTTTAGAAACGACAGCTTAGGTTTCTTCCCAAACCATAATTCATATGGTGTCATCTCAACGGATTTAGACGGTGCCCTATTGAAAGTGAATGTAGCTATCTCTAGAGCATATCCCCAAAATGATAGCGGTAAATCAGTAAGAGACATCATAGACCGCACCATATCCAATAGAGTGCGATTACGACGTTCGGACACACCGTTACGCTGAGGTGTTCCAGGCAGCGTGAGTTGTGAAACGATTCCACATTTCCTTAAGTGTGTACCAAATTCGTGACTTAAGCATTCTCCTCCACGATCTGATCGTAGGAATTTTATCTTTCGGTCACGTTGCTTCTCTACCTCATTCTGAAATTCCTTGAACTTTTCAAAGGTCTCAGACTTGTGTTTCATTAAGTAGACATATCCATATCTACTCAAGTCATCAGTGAGAGTGAGAACATAACGATATCCTCCACGAGCCTCAACGCTCATTGGACCGTACACATCGGTATGTATGATTTCCAGTAAGTTGGTTGCTCGCTCCATTGTTCCAGAGAACGGAGTCTTGGTCATTTTGCCCATGAGGCATGGTTCGCACGTGTCAAATGATTCATAATCGAGAGACTCCAAAAGTCCATCAGCATGGAGCTTCTTCATGCGCTTGACACCAATGTGACCAAGGCGGCAGTGCCACAAGTATGTGGGACTATCATTATCAACTTTACATCTTTTGGTATTCACGCTATGAATATGTGTAACATTACGCTCGAGATTCATTAAGAATAACCATTGACCATCGGGGCATGACCATAAAACATATCTCTCATATAAATAGAACAACCATTATTCTCGGATTTAAATGAGTAGCCATCTCGTATTAAACGAGATCCAGATACAATGTTCATGCTCAAACTTGGCACTAAATAACAATTATTGAGGTTCATAACTGATCCCGTGGGTAAATGTAGAGGTAGCGTGCCGACGGCGATCACATTGACCTTGGAACCATTCCCGGCGCGCATCGTCACCTTGTCCTTTGCCAGTCTCCGCTTATTCCGCAGCTCCTGCTGTGAGTTACAAATATGAGCAACGGCACCGGTATCAAATACCCAGGAGTTACTACGAGTACTGGTAAGGTACACATCAATTACATGTATATCAAATATACCATTAGTGTTGTCGTCCTTCTTATCTGCTAAGTATTTGGGGCAGTTCCGCTTCCAGTGACCCTTCCCCTTGCAATAAAAGCACTCAGTCTTAGGCTTGGGTCCATTCTTTGACTTCTTCCCGGTAACTGGCTTACCGGGCGCGGCAACATCTTTGCCGTCCTTCTTGAAGTTCTTCTTACCCTTGCCCTTCTTGAACTTAGTGGTCTTATTGACCATCAACACTTGATGTTCTTTCTTGATTTCAACCTCTGCTGACTTCAGCATGGAAAATACTTCAGGAATGGTCTTCACCATCCCCTGCATATTGTAGTTCATCACAAAGCTCTTGTAGCTTGGTGGGAGCGACTGAAGGATTCTGTCAATGACCGCCTCATCCAGGAGGTTAATGTCCAGCTGGGACAGGCGGTTGTGCAACCCAGACATTTTGAGTATGTGCTCACTGACAGAACTATTTTCCTCCATCTTACAACTATAGAACTTTTCGGAGACATCATATCTCTCGACCCGGGCATGAGCTTGGAAAACTAGTTTCAGCTCCTCGAACATCTCATATGCTCCGTGTTTCTCAAAATGCTTTTGGAGCCCCGGTTCTAAGCTGTAAAGCATGCCGCACTGAACAAGGGAGTAATCATCAGCACGAGACTGCCAAGCATTCATAATGTCTTGGTTCTGTGGGACGGGTGCATCACCTAGCGGTCCTTCTAGGACATATTGTTTCCTGGCAGCTATGAGGATGATCCTCAGGTTCCGGACCCAGTCCGTATAGTTGCTGCCATCATCTTTCAGCTTGGTTTTCTCTAGGAACGCGTTGAAGTTCATGTTGACATGAGCGTTGGCCATTTGATCTACAAGACATATTTGCAAAGGTTTTAGACTAAGTTCATGATAATTAAGTTCATCTAATCAAATTATTTTAATGAACTCCCACTCAGATTAGACATCCCTCTAGTCATCTAAGTGTTACACGATCCGAGTCGACTAGGCCATGTCCGATCATCACGTGAGACGGACTAGTCATCGTCGGTGAACATCTTCATGTTGATGTATCTTCCATACGACTCGTGTTCGACCTTTCGGTCTCCGTGTTCCGAGGCCATGTCTGTACATGCTAGGCTCGTCAAGTTAACCCTAAGTGTTTTGCATGTGTAAAACTGTCTTACACCCGTTGTATGTGAATGTAAGAATCTATCACACCCGATCATCACGTGGTGCTTCGAAACGACGAACTTTAGCAACGGTGCACAGTTAGGGGAGAACACTTCTTGAAATTGTTGTAAGGGATCATCTTATTTACTACTGTCATTCTAAGTAAACAAGATGCATAAACATAATAAACATCACATGCAATTATATAGTTGTGACATGATATGGCCCATATCATATAGCTCCATTGATCTCCATCTTCGGGGCTCCATGATCATCTTGTCACCGGCATGACACCATGATCTCCATCATCGTGTCTTCATGAAGTTGTCACGCCAACGACTACTTCTACTTCTATGGCTAACGCGTTTAGCAATAAAGTAAAGTAATTTACATGGCATTCTTCAATGACACACAGGTCATACAAAAAATAAAGACAACTCATATGGCTCCTGCCGGTTGTCATACTCATCGACATGCAAGTCGTGATTCCTATTACAAGAACATGATCTCATACATCACAATATATCATTCATCATTCATCACAACTTCTGGCCATATCACATCACATGACAATTGCTGCAAAAACAAGTTAGACGTCCTCTAATTGTTGTTGCATCTTTTACGTGGCTGCAATTGGGTTCTAGCAAGAACGTTTTCTTACCTACGAATGACCACAACGTGATTTTGTCAACTTCTATTTACCCTTCATAAGGACCCTTTTCATTGAATCCGCTCCAACTAAAGTGGGAGAGACAGACACCCACCAGCCACCTTATGCAACTAGTGCATGTCAGTCGGTGGAACCGGTCTCACGTAAGCGTACGTGTAAGGTTGGTCCGGGACGCTTCATCCCACAATACCGCTGAAGCAAGATAAGACTAGTAGCGGCAAGCAAGTTGACAAGATCTACGCCCACAACAAAATTGTGTTCTACTCGTGCAATAGAGAACTACGCATAGACCTAGCTCATGATGCCACTGTTGGGGAACGTTGCAGAAAATTAAAATTTTTCCTACGGTTTCACCAATATCCATCTATGAGTTCATCTAAGCAACGAGTCATGGGATATGCATCTACATACCACTTTGTAGATCGCGAGCGGAAGCGTTCGAAAGAACGGGGTTGAAGTAGTCGTTCTCGTCGTGATCCTATCACCGGAGATCCTAGCGCCGAACGGACGGCACCTCCGCGTTCAACACACGTACGGAGTGGATAACGTCTCCTCCTTCTTGATCCAGCAAGGGGGAAGGAGAGGTTGATGATGACGGATCCAGCAGCAGCACAACGGCGCGGTGGTGGTGGAACAGCAGCACTCCGGCAGGGCTTCGCCAAGCACGTGACGGAGGAGGAAGAGGTGTAGCAGGGGGAGGCAGGCGCTAGAACTTCAGGGTGCGGCTGCCCCCCTCCCCCCTCCCTTTATATAGGCCCCCAGGGGGGCACCGTCCCTGGGAGATCCAATCTCCCAAGGGGGCGGCGGCCAAGGGGGGTGGAGTACCCCCCAAGGCAAGTGGGGCGCCCCCCCCCACCCTAGGGTTTCAACCCTAGGCGCCGGGGGTGGGCCAAGGGGGGCGCACCAGCCCACTATGGGCTGGTTACCCTCCCCACTTTGGCCCTTGGGGCCCTTCGGGATGGGTGGCCCCACCCGGTGGACCCCCGGGACCCTTCCGGTGGTCCCGGTACAATACCGGGTGACCCCGAAACTATCCCGATGGCCGAAACATCATTTCCTATATATAATTCTTTACCTTCGGACCATTTCGGAACTCCTCGTGACGTCTAGGATCTCATCCCGGACTCCGTAAAACATTCGGTATGCTGCATACTCATATTCATACAACCCTAGCGTCACCGAACCTTAAGTGTGTAGACCCTACGGGTTCGGGATACACGTAGACATGACCGAGACGGCTCTCGAGCAATAACCAACAGTGGGATCTGGATACCCATGTTGGCTCCCACATGCTCCTCGATGATCTCATCAGATGAACCACGATGTCGAGGATTCGAACAACCCTGTATACAATTCCCTTTGTCAATCGGTACGTTACTTGCCCGAGACTCGATCGTCGGTATCCCAATACCTCGTTCAGTCTCGTTACCGGCAAGTCACTTTACTCGTACCATAATGCATGATCCCGTGACCAAACACTTGGTCACTTTGAGCTCATTATGATGATGCATTACCGAGTGGGCCCAGAGATACCTCTCCGTCATACGGAGTGACAAATCCCAGTCTCGATCCGTGTCAACCCAACAGATACTTTCGGAGATACCTTTAGTGCACCTTTATAGTCACCCAGTTACGTTGTGACGTTTGGTACACCCAAAGCACTCTTACGGTATCCGGGAGTTACACGATCTCATGGTCTAAGGAAGAGATACTTGACATTGAAATAGCTCTAGCAAAATGAACTACACGATCTTGTGCTATGCTTAGGATTGGGTCTTGTCCATCACATCATTCTCCTAATGATGTGATCCCGTTGTCAATGACATCTAATGTCCATAGTCAGGAAACCATGACTATCTGTTGACCAACGAGCTAGTCAACTAGAGGCTCACTAGGGACATGTTATGGTCTATGTATTCACACGTGTATTACGATTTCCGGATAATACAGTTATAGCATGAATAAAAGACAATTATCATGAACAAGGAAATATAATAATAACCCTTTTATTATTGCCTCTAGGGCATATTTCCAACAGCTTATAGGTTATGTCGAACGGGAGGAGCTCAATGGCCCATTTGGCAGTCTGGCCCGTCGCGTCGCGGTTGTTTATAATGTCATTAAGAGGTACTTCGGAGGCTACTGTTATCGAACACTCTTGAAAGTAGTGTCGCAGCTTCCGGGATGCCATGAACACCGTGTACGCTATCTTTTAATAATGCGGGTACCGTGACTTGCATGGAGTTAGGACAATGGACACGTAATAAACTAGTTTTTGAAGGGGGAACTTGTGTCCGTCCGTTTCTTGTTCGACAACGAGCACCGCGCTCACAACTTGATGAGTTGCCGCGATATATAATAGCATTCGTTCGCCCATGTTGGGCACGGCCAGGACCGGGTTTGTTGCCAATATGGCTTTTATTTCTTCGAGTCCGGTCGTGGCGGCATCCGTCCACTCGAAGTGTTCGGTGCGTCCGAGGAGGCGATAAAGGGGTAATGCCTTTTCTCCCAAATGGGAGATAAAGCGGCTTAGAGCCGCCACGCATCCAGTCAATTTTTGTATTTGTTTGAGGTCCTTTGGGATATCCAATTGTGACAGAGCTCGGATCTTGGCTCGGTTTGCTTCAATTCCTCTACCGGATACAATGAAGCCCAAGAGCTTTCCGGCTGGTACGCCGAAAACGCATTTTTCTGGGTTGAGCTTGATGTCATATGTTCGGAGATTATCGAATGTGAGCCTCAAGTCGTCTGCTAGAGTTTCGACATGCTTGGTTTTAACGACCACATCATCTACGTATGCCTCCACTGTTTTGCCGATCTGGTTTGCCAAACATGTCTAAATCATGCGTTGATATGTTGTGCCAGTGTTTTTGAGCCCGAAGGGCGTTGTGTTGAAGCAGAATGGGCCGTACGGGGTGATGAATACTGTTGCGGCTTGGTCGGGCTATGCTATCTTAATTTGGTGGTAGCCGGAGTATGCGTCGAGGAAGCACAATGAATCGTGTCCTGCGGTAGCTCGATAATTTGGTCGATGCGGAGGAGGGGGAAGGGATCCTTTGGGCAAGCCTTGTTAAGGTCCTTGAAATCGATGCATAGGCGCCAGGATTTGTCCTTCTTTGGTACCATCACCAGGTTTGCTAGCCAGTCCGGATATTTTATATCTCTGATGAATCCGGCCTCCAATAGTTTGGCTAGCTCCTCTCCCATGGCCTGTCTCTTGAGTTCAGAGAAACGCTGCAGAGCTTGTTTGACTGGCTTGAATCCTTTTAGGATGTTTAGGCTGTGCTCGGCCAGCCGGCATGGGATTCCTGGCATGTCTGAAGGGCGCCAAGCAAAAATGTCCCAATTTTCACATAGGAATTCTCTTAGTGTGGCGTCTACATTAGGGTTCAATTGTGCCCCGATGGAGGCCGTTTTTGTAGGGTCCGTTGGATGGACTTGGAATTTGACTATTTCATCCGCTGGTTTAAAGGAGGTGGACTTGGATCTCTTATCGAGTATCACATCGTCCCTATTCACCGTAGAGCGCAGCGCAGTGAGTTCCTCGGCCGCTAGGGCTTCGGATAGTGCCTCAAGGGCCAGTGCGGCTGTCTTATTTTCGGTGCGGAGTGCTATGTCCGGGTCACTAGCAAGAGTGATGATTCCATTGGGCCCGGGCATTTTGAGCTTCATGTACCCATAATGGGGTATAGCTTGAAAATTTGTGAATGCCTCTCGCCCTAGTAGAGCGTGGTATCTGCTGCTGAACGGGGCCACTTGGAACGTGACCTCCTTGGACCTGTAATTATCCGGCGTGCCGAACACCACATCCAGTGTGATTTTTCCTGTGCAGCATGCTTCCCGACTGGGGATTATGCCTCTAAAGGTTGTGCTGCTTCGCTCGATGCAGCTCCAGTCTATTTCCATTTTTCGGAGGGTTTCCTCGTAAATGAGGTTCAATCCGCTGCCGCCGTCCATGAGTACCTTGGTAAGGCGAAAGTCGTCCACTATTGGACTGAGGACCAATGCGGCTGGTGCTCGGGCTGTTCGGAATTTAGGTTCATCACTGGCATTAAAGGTAACAGCCGTATCACTCCATGGGTTTATTGTTGCTACTTGGTAGACTTCGCCAAGGCTGCGGAGTGTTCGTTTTTGCATGTTATTTGATGCGAAAGTCTCGAAGACTGTTAATACCGTACTGGTATCCCTGGGCTGGTGCTTTGGAGTTAGAAGCTCTTCGCCACTTTTGGCCACCTGCCGTACTATCCAACATGCTCTAAGGCTATGAGTTGGAGTGGCATCCTCTATGCTATGAATTTTGCAGGGTCCATTGAGCCATCCCTCCATTACGGTTCCATGCCCTATAGAGGGTTTTTGCTTTTTGGTATTTAACCCAGGTGCCTGGCAATGATGCACCCTTTTATTTCGGACTGGTGTTGTATTTAGGGCCGGATTGTCCCAAAATTTGATTTCGGTTTTCCAGGCGCTTTCCGTCACACAGTACTTTCGTACTATGGACGCCAAGTTAGCGAAGCGTGTAATTTCACGACGAGTTACAGCGTTGAGGATTCCCTTGTCCGTGCAATTATTGCAGAAGAATGAAATTGCCTCCTCCTCGCAGCAATCATTTGTCCTATTCATGACCAGGAGGAATCTGGCCCAGTAATGGTGTACTGTTTCTGCGGGCTCTTGCCGGATTTGGGATAGATCGCTTATGTTTGGGTGGGCGGGTGGAATTAAATTCGGAACCTCGTCCAATCTAAGACTCAGGGGCCAAGAAGTTTCCGAACTTGGAAGCTTGGGTTCTTGGATGTTGTCCAATGAATCTAGCCCGCTGCCTGACTTTAGGTTCAGGGCTTGAGTGAAGTCCTCCCCTCCGCGGGAATCCGGCATGGAGGGGTCGGGAATCCGGACATAGCTAGTCCTTAAGATAGAAGAAGGATCGACGTATTGTTCCTCTACCACAGCAACGTGGTGGGTAACCTGGGGAGAGTTGATCTCTCTCAGATCGGGTTTAGGCCCAATCTGATCGTAGTCTGTAGCGACTCCCAGGGCGGCGATGCAATCCAAGAGCTCGTTTACAGAAGAGAGCTCCATCGGACCTAACTGCTCGGCGAGTTCCGAGTTAACGTGAAGATTGCTTTCGATGACCCGAGAAGCCATCGTCGGCGCGGCGGACGAACAGGCAGTCATAAGAAAACCACCTAGCCGGAGAGTTTAGCCGATGGCCAAAGCTCCTTTGGCAACAGTGTCGTCTTTAAAGACGGGATGAGGCATCCTTCCTGATGGCGACGGCATAGAGGAACTCTCAATGAAAGCACCAATGTTGGTGTCAAAACCGGCGGATCTCGGGTAGGGGGTCCCGAACTGTGCGTCTAGGTGGATGGTAACAGGAGACAAGGGACACGATGTTTTTACCTAGGTTCGGGCCCTCTCGATGGAGGTAAAACCCTACTCCTGCTTGATTAATATTGATGATATGGGTAGTACAAGAGTAGATCTACCATGAGATCAGAGAGGCTAAACCCTAGAAGCTAGCCTGTGGTATGATTGTTCTTCGTCCTACGGACTAAACCCTCCGGTTTATATAGGCACCGAAGAGGGTTAGGGTTACACAGAGTCGGTTACAATGGTAGGAGATCTACATATCCGTATTGCCAAGCTTGCCTTCCATGCCAACGAAAGTCCCATCCGGACACGGGACGAAGTCCTCAATCTTGTATCTTCATAGTCCAGGAGTCTGGCCCAAGGCTATAGTCCGGCCATCCGGACACCCCCCAATACAGGACTCCCTCAGTGATCTCTCGCTGGTTGTAGATATCCACGAGACGCCACAGACTATAGGATTGGTGGATGAGGATGATCCAGTTGGCCATCATGCCCGCCCAGTAGTGGTTGTGCATGAAGGACAGGTGGATGGGTAGTGGTAGCATGTCGAGGGGCACCACGGCAACCTCCGTAGGATTGTCAAGTCGGTGTCTGGGCCACCTGCGAGGATCGGGCATCAGCAAGCAGGGTGTTTTGAAAAGAGTCGACCGGTTGCAGATGAGTAGACGGTACAAAGACACAGACCATGCTTTCAGATGGACTGAGCAGGTCCATACAATTACAGATCTGCTCCAAGAGAACATCGGGGAGGGAATTCCAATCGCAGCTCTGCATGTCAGTCGGTTTTGCCATAGGGTTTTTCAAGGCGCTGAGTGATTGGGGTTTTCGGTGCTTGCGAGCTAGCGGGGAAGTGGATTCGGGCGGGCGAGCGAAGAAGATTGCGTGTGTGGCCGAGCAGTGAGCGGGGGGATATGGTACGCGCGAGCAACCAAGGAAGATGGCACGGGCGCGTGGGCGAGTAGTGAGCGGGGGGAAATGGTGTGCGGCCGATGATGGAAAGAGAGGAGGAAGAAGAATAGAGGAGGAAGAAGAGTGAAAGACGGGGAAGAAAGTGCATTGAATCTCAATTCTACTAGTACTACTACCAGGATATACTGTCCTTCGAAGCGTAAATAGTTACGCTGATGAGATGTGGGTCTACCTCAAGAGGGACCATATGTCAGTTAATGGAGGAGAGAGGTGCGTAGGCGTATTTGCAGAAGAGTGCTCCACTGGCAAACATGATGGCAGTACTAGGTAAGGCTAATTTAGTAACAGCAACACGCTGGTTCAGCTTATTAAGTAAGTGTCCCATCTGCTGCAGCATGTATTGTCACTTCACTGTGAAGACTAGTTGAATAGTTCTCTCTGACCGATATGGGGAATAATGGATCAAGAAGACTTCCTACCTACAGTATCCTTTTGCCTGTACACTCATCCTGTCCAACAAGATGAAACATTGGCCAAGGCACCCGGTGCCAATAATGTAGGAGTACTAGTACTACCTCCTTTCCGGTTTATGGGGATCAATTCAAAAATCTCATCAACTAGGGTAGATGATGAGTGGTGGAATAGTTTTTGTAGTTTGCAAAAACACTCAATTAATGCACTCGTTTTCCTCAAAAAATTTATGTTTACCAATGCATTAATTTTGTGTCAAACTTTGACCATCTACTCCCTCCATCCAGGTGAATAAGTCATCTTTGGTTGTGCACCGTGACCAAGGAGGGAAAACAAGAGAACTTAATGTTTACTCCCTCCTTTCCGGTTTATAGGGCTTATCTCAAAATTTTAGATTTCCCATTTTACATGTCTCAATTTGATTGTTTCCCATCACATGTTCAGATTTCAAGGTGCATTAAATCATTGCATGCGATGATTAAGAGAAAGTTGACCAATGTATATACTTTATTCATGCATGCATTGCAATTAATGCATTGGAAACACAATTTTGTGAAGAAAATGGGCACACTAATTGAGTGCTTTTGCAAACTACAAAAATTATTCCACCACTCATCATCTACCTTGGTTGGTGAGATTTTTGAATTGAGCCCTATAAATCAGAAAGGAGGTAGTATTTGCTACTCCCTCCGTTCCTAAATATAGTATTTTTTAGATATTCAAATGGAATACAACATACGGATGTATGTAGGCATATTTTAGAGTGTATATTCACTCATTTTGCTCCGTACGTAGTCACTTGTTGAAATCTCTAGAAAGACAAATACTCCGTATTTGGGAACAGAGGGACGCTTTTACTCTGTATTTGGGAACAGAGGGAGTATCACCATATGGAGGGAACAGAGGAAGCTTGAAATATGAACATGTCAATGGGAGGGAGTAAAAGCCTCATGCATGCATGTGTCAATATGCAATACTCACACGTACACATGGACGCACGCAACACTCACGCTCCCATGCGGCACACAGCACACGACGCAACACACACGCTCAAACTCAAGTGCTCAACCTACTCCCTACATCCATGAAAGACTGTACATTTAGAGATTTACACATTGACCAGGGCATAATTAACGCCTAAAAGTAGCAGACTTATGTGTGCATGCGACCATTGAGAGAAGAAGATTAAATGAAGGTTGTTGCATGCTGTAATTAAGGATAGACATGTAGCCTATAGCTAGATCACAAGTTGGTGCATTAGTCAATCAATATCAATTTAGATTAAGTGCTTCTTTGTTTCAAAGGATTCTCAAAGGAATTTTGGAGGATTCTAATCCTTAGGAATTTTTCCTATCTTGGTTGTTTGATTCGTAGGATTGTAAACCATACGAAATTTTCCATAGGATTCATTTGCACTAGATTTCATAGGAAACATCCCATCCACTCAAACCTCTTTGAAAGAATCCTACTATTTTTCTATGCACAATCAAACACTTGTACAATCCTGGAGGATTCAAGACGACATTCCACTCTAATCCCATGTTTTCCTATTCCCGCGTTTTGGAAATCCTACGAATCAAAGATGCCCTAAAGGATAAATGCATTGGAAGTGTAGATGTACACTCTTTGTTTTTTAGCCGATGTACACTCTTTGTTGGAAGACCGAGGGAGTACATGTGCATGCACTCACATACACAGCCAGGGTGGTTCGCGCGCAAGGGTTGGACTCCTGTCGCGCCTGCATAAAGTTTTGTTTAACTGATTTCTTTGATCTACCAACTGACAGGTGGGACCCAGAAACCAAATAACAATTTAACCAGTCAACAAAGTGCCACGAAGACTATGTGGCTGGTCAGTAGGGTGCAATACGGTGCTCTACGATGAGCTAGTGATTGTATAATCACCGCAAAACTATATATAGTGACCGTAAAGAGCATATTGTTACATACGTTGACCGCTAGTGTATTTTCCTTGTTTCAAATTAATCCATATTAACCGGAAAGGATGCAATATGGACTAGTACTAGTACTGCTTTGATGTATCCCGTCAACTGGCCGAACAAGGAGAAGCTTGCTTACTACGTCTCTCCCTCGCCCACGCGTGCGATGGCTCACAGGACGAGGGGAGGTTTTTGACTACAGCGCCCTCTCCCTCTCTCTCTCGCTCGCCCTCGCCCTCGTGGTGAACGTGCAGCAGTACAATCGGTGTCAGATTGCCAGAAGCATAATGTACTGTAGTATCATCATTGTTGGACCTTCCGAAGAGGCAAAGAGCCAAGTGCAAGGTCCACACGAGTACAAACTGTTGAACCTCCCGAAGAGGCAAAGAGCCAAGCGCAAGGTTTTATAGGATTGTCGTCCTAGTAGCAGTATACTACAACTATAGAGAATGATGCTACAATATGATGCCGCCACGACACCTATATCCAAACGTGTGCCACCTTTTTTTCTCAAAGAGCGTGTTAGAGCCCGTGCAACAACCATAGAAGTTGCACGTACACATAACACATTTACTAGTAATAAATTCTAAAGGACGTACACATAACACATTTACTAGTAATAAATTCTAAAGGACAAATGCCAGTATGCCACACAAGTTCATCTCCAATTCATGTGATAAATTTGTGCATGACTAGTCTACATATATTCACAGCGCTACCATTCACAATTTACCATACTCCACTTACACGTTATAGATGGGCTAACATGTCCTCCTCCAGGTTCCAGTCCCAGGTGTTCTTCATGGATGGCACGATCCATAGTGGTGGGCAACGGGAATCATTGTCACAGCTTTTTAGTCCGGTTCCACACGATGGAGACTCATACAAGATGAAGCGGCATAAAGGTGCGCACTGAAGACACAACCATGCTTCATGAACGGCAGGCCTTTCGTGTCGTGCACGGAAGGTGGCATCCACTTCACAATGGGGTAGCTGTCCCCAATGAAAAGCGAGTACTCTCCAATAGTGTTCCTCGGCACCCACGTAGCATCACGGGGGTCGAACTTGGCGCCGTTCATCTGGTACACGTGGCATCTCAGATCTGGACACATGGTGACGTACATAGTCAAGGTCCATGCATAATAATGTTGTGCTCAAATATGGCGGTCAGTAATAATATGCAGCAAATAGTACTACTCCGGTATAGAGGAAGTAAAATAACCGGCTTATTATATATAGCCACTCTTGGCTACATGGATGAGATAGTAAGACATGGAAAAACAAAAATGGTGGCATCTAGTGGGTTCAAGTCTTCAAGAGCCTAGCTAGCTATACGTCGTACGCGTCCTCCAAGGTAAAAAGTACTCCTACTAGTACTAGTAAGTAGTACAACAATGGAAGAGAAGGCGAGAGGGTTAAAAATATACTCATACTAAATGGAATACCTGGGTAGATGGTGACGGTCCGATCGTGGTAGATTGTGTGACCATGTTGCACATTAGTGGTACCATGGGTAACGACTGCTAAGATAGTTGATCCCAATATGCCAAAGTCACCTACAAGGTTCCAGGTTAGACCGAATCACGGATGCAAATGCACATCCAGGATCGGAAATCTTATTTTGATTGGGGGATGACTGGTCCCTGCAAAATAATGGAGTACCGTTAGGGATGCAAATGATGGTTTGTGTGTTCCATTTGTAATCTCCTGTACTGTAGGATGGCAACCAGATGAAACAAGTCCCCTGGTTTGTCACCGCGAAGATGCGGCCTAGATGGCGCACGGCATCTTCAAACGTGTTGGGGTACAAATCTGCCGCGGCCAACATGCGCCAGCCTCTGCCTTTACTGCCTCTTGCATTGATGGCAATCCTTATGTCGAACACCGCGATGAGATAGTAATCATCGTAGCCGTGTCGCTTTCTCGGCGGTCCGCAATTGCTATCTTCTTGAATCTCATGTAGGCATCATCATACGTATTCAAGCCCAGCTAGGCCGGAAGGCCGATCCCAATGGTGGAGAAGGGGTCTATGGGAATGGCCTCACTGCTATGGATGTTGTGCAAAATGATGGTGGTATCAGACCGGAGGTATGCAAGCCAATCTTCATTGGCACCGACCCAGGCCTATATATAAGACGGTGGGCAGCGGAGAAATTATGGGATGGAAATGGAATAACTAAGTACTACATGATCAAACTCCATGACTGCCCTGCTCATCGGACAAAATCCGACTACCCCTCAACGTCGGCAACTCTATCAGAGTCAACATGCAACCATGGCCAGGGAGCGGTAGATTGTTCGAAGGATTGTACATAGAAGAACCTTCTCCTCGAGGACGCATGGAAGACCAACAAGCATGGCCTTTTCCCAAGACTGTTTAAGCATCGTCTTGAAAAAGTTAGTGCAGGAAGCACCGAGTCTTGTGCCGGTGAGGACGTCGGAGCGGCATGCGATTTCTCCGAGAGGATCGTCGTTCAAGGTCTCCCAGCGTCAACGAGGAGGAAAACCGCCTGGCAAATCCATGGGGGCAGCGACAAACTGCCTTCTCTTCAGGGGGAGGGGAACTGGCGAGGAGGAGATAAGAGCGTAGTAACCGCAGGGCCTCGTCCCTTCCAACTGTATCTCCTCGATCGTTCCTTAACGAAGGGGTGAGGCTATTATTTACTACGTACTCATACTGTAGCAGTACTAGTACTACTTTCTCAACTAGTAGTGCGATGTGCTGTACTTCTAGTATAGTGCACCAGTTTTGAACTCTTGAATCTCAGGGCCAAGGAGCTACAGTTGGAAGTGGAGGTTAGTACTGTTCTCTAGAACCATCACTATACTATCAATGCAGGGAAAGTACACCTGCGTCGTGGGTACTCTCGGTGCTCTTTTCAAGCGCGTAGCTGGCCTACTCAGCCGCTCCTCTCACGCACACACTAGCAGCCTGTTTATCAGCGATGGTTACGGCAGGGGTAGAACATTTGAGTTATTTGATACTGCGAGACTAGGCTTTTAGCTTCCATTTGTGGAGGTGTAATGGATCTCGTCGAACTTTGTTAGTAGTTCCTTCTTTATGAATGAGATGAGGCAAAGCTTTTGCCTCCATTTTAGAACAAAAAAAAATCACGTCAAGAGGAATTTCTTTTATAGAGCCGATAATGGAGTGAAGTCCATGCGTGCAACGCCACAAGCTACAGAGTAGTAGAGTAGTAGCACTTTACGTATAGAGCCATATTGCACAGTTCCCAATGTCGCGTCAGGCTTTTCCGGCTCCTCGGGCTTAAAATGGAGGCGCTAGTTTAAATATGCTACTAGCTGATGAGGAAGCTACAAGCGAGGTGTGGCTAGGGCGAGCACACGAGCCACGAGATGATGGGAAGCAAAACCCATTCATGTGGCTGGGCTATCGAATGCACCCAGATTGTGGTGCGACATGTTCGTTCGACTTCAAAACTCAAACTACCCGTGTACAATATTGGCTCGCAGCGAAGTTACAATTTAAAAAAAAAGGCCGCCATGCGTTCGGCCGGGATCGAACCCACAAAACGAGGTATACACTCCCGCGACCACTAGTAGTACTCGTTGGAGTACAACGCAACCTAGAATCGCCTTTTGTCACTAGTAGTACATTGTTCCTTACAAGAAACCACTAATAATGCCAATAAATCACTAATAATGCCAAGAAACTACTACCACATGCATACGTGGCAGACTAAAGATAAGACTACCTTATCAACCATTGTACTCCCTCCATCTAGGTGTATAAGTCACTTTACGAAAACCAAATAATCCCAAAACACTTACGCACAGTGCATTAACTCCCACCTCGTTTCTTGTTTCTTGACATATCAACCAATAAGAGATGTGGGCATGCTTGTTTTCAATGACTCGAGACTACCAAACATGACATGTAGTGGTTAGTTCATTGCATGCAATGCTATTAATTAGCAAATAAACATTAAGTTCTCTTGTTTTTCCCTCCTTCTTGGTCATGGTGCACAACCAAAGATGACTTATTCACCTGGACGGAGGGAGTACATGCCCTTACCAACCAGCCCTACCAAGAAACGACTACTCTACAAAGTGCCGTTATAGGCACGTTTCAACCCATGTCGCCCCTTAAGTCAAGGCCTTCTATTTGACCGACAAGTTAGGCGTTATGACTTGTGGGACCTACATGTCAGTCTGCACAAAAATCCCTGAGTGACCTCCTACGTACCTCCGGCGCGTCCACCTAGTCATCCTCGGCCATGGGATGCAGCTACCGGTGCTGGCAGAAGGCGAGGTCAAAACCACCGGCGGTGCGGAGCCCATCTTGCGCTAACCCAGATGCCAACTCCGTTCGGCGCTCGCGGACGCTAGCTAGCCAAGATAGCTCCATCCAGCTGCTTATCTGCAAGGTTTGCTAGATAGATTGGCACGGTGGCACGACGGCTTGCTCGCGCACGTTGCGCTAAGGCCAGCCATCTGGCTCGAGCGAAGGCCAGCGCGGCGGCTTGCTCGCGTGTGAGTCACGCTCGGGCCAGCCTGCCAACCCGTGCGGAGGCCAGCGTGGCGTCCGGCCCGTCCAGCGGAGCGGCGGCCAACTCGCTCATCACTAGCGCCACCGACGAACACGCATCAGTACTGTTTGAAGTAATGTTCAGGAAAAATAATGATTTGAGGGGAATAACAGGATAGAAGGTCAGATGTGGGTCCCTCATGTCAACAGTCAAACAAAATGTGTTGGTTTAAGCTGCCTCATCAACACGGACGTGTGGGCCAATCCTGACATAAAAGGGTTTAAACGAGCCTAATCGGCACTAGGTAGTAGTTTTTGGCGCGATTAAGAAATTTTGGGTATGTTTTTGCTATTTTTTTGTACAATAGTTTCTTCCTAGGGCTGGTCGAAAGTGGTAGTTTTTTGTTAAATACTCTACATATTATAAGTATGAGTGAAAGTTAAGCTTTGCAAGCCAATAAGCAAGGCTACTTACATAGCGCCTATGTGTACGTGATTGAAAGTAAATATCAACCATGAGTGACTAATATCTTGATGGAAAACTAGAAACTATGGAAATACTAGCATTTTTTGCATGGTCAGAAATACTAGCAATGTTCACGTGCATTGCAACGGATCATAATTAGAATAATACTTATTCACAAACTTGATACAAAACACTCTAATTTTGATATACATATATCACTAGAGATATATTATGTTTCAATCAGAAAATATTCCTTGGGCTGTTTTGGTGAGGTGAGGGAGGGGCATGGTTGGTTTTAAGATACTAAATATGAGTTTTTCTGCAAATTGGTCGAGAAGTGGGATGTTGGTGAGAAAAGGCAACAACTTACCTCACAGTCGTTAGATGTAGATCTAATGGCAGAAATGACGGATGGCAGACACACCATCATCACCACTTAGTCTTCTGTAGGAGTACTAGCAAGATGTCCGTGCATTGCATGGAACATTGATGTCTACTACGCAACTTTATTCTTGTAGACACGTGTTGGGCCTCCAAGCGTAGAGTTTTGTAGGACAGTAGCAATTTTCCCTCAAGTGGATGACCTAAGGTTTATCAATCCGTGAGAGGTATAGGATGAAGATGGTCTCTCTCAAATGACCCTGCAACCAAATACAAGAAATCTCTTATGTCCCCAACACACCCAATACAATGGCAAATTGTATAGGTGCACTAGTTCGACAAAGAGATGGTTATAAAAGTGTAATATTAATGGTAGAAATATATTTTTATAATCTGAATAAATAAAAAACGGCAAGGTAGCAAATAGTAAACGGGCACAAAAATGGTATTGCAATGCTTAAAAACAAGGCCTACGGTCCGTACTTTCACTAGTGCAATCTCTCAACAGCGCTAACATAGTTGGATCATATGATTATCCCTTTAAGTGTAATGAAGAATCACTCTCGAGTTCCTATTAGCGGAGAAAAAAAGATAGGAATTGTTTGTAGGGTACTAAACCACCTCAAAGCTATTCTTTCCATTCGATCTATTCAAGAGTTCGTATTAAAATACCGCAAAGCTATTTTTCTGTTCGATCTATCCTAGAGTCCGTACTAAGATAACACCAAAGAAAGTTCTTATTCATAATACTCAATCCACACAAAGAACTATAAAGAGACCCCAAAGTTTCCGTCGGAGAAAAGATAATAAAAACATGCATCAACCCCTATACATAGATTACCCTAATATCACCGCGGGAATCCGCGAGTTGAATGCCATAACATATATCAAGTGAATCAATATGATACCTCATTGTCACCTCAAGTATTCACACCGCAAGACATATATCATGTGTTCTCATATCTAACTATTCAATCCGACAAGACTAAACTTCAAAGGGTAAAGATTCAATTCATCACAACAAGAGTATAGAGGGGAGAAACATCATATGATCTGACTATATTAACAAAGCCCATGATATGGATCACAAGAGAGAGAGAGAGATTAAACACATAACTACTGGTACAAACCCTCAGCCTCGAGGGTGGACTACTCCCTCCTCATCGTGGTGGCCGCCAGGGTGATGAAGATGGCCACAGGAGATGATTCGCCGGAACGGGTCTAGATTGGTTTTCGGTGGCTACGGAGCCCTGCGGCGGCAGAACTTTTGATCTAGGTTAACCTTAAAGGGTTTCGGAATATTTAGGAATTTATAGTGCAAAGAGGGGGTGCGGGAGGCCAGCAAGGTGGGCAGAACCCACCTGGGCGCGCTAGGGGGCCCTGGCAGGCCCTGGTGGGTTGTGCCCCCCTCGGGGCACCCCCCAGGTGCAGCTTTGGCCCATTGGGTTCCTTCTGGTCCAAAAAAATCTCTGTAAAGTTTCACGGTGTTTGGACTCTGTTTGATATTCATTTCATGCGATGTAAAAAACAAGCAAAAAACAACAACTGGCACTGGGAACTGGGTCAATAGGCCAGTCCCCAAAAATGATTTAAAGTTGCTATAAAATGATTGTAAAACACCCAAGAATGATAATATAATAGCATGAATACTTCATAAATTATAGATACGTTGGAGACGTATCAGCATCCCCAAGCTTAATTCCTACTCGTCCTCGAGTAGGTAAATGATAAAAGAAATAATTTATGAAGTCTGAATGCTAGCAAAGTGCATAAGTTTGATCAATGATAATTTCAGTCACTTTTCCTAACATCATAACAACAATTCTTTCTTGTGAAACTTCTCATGTTATAGTAGCAACCAATTCACATGTTAAGGTTCAAACAATGAATTCTCTTGAAACTCAACAACCTATGTTCTTAGTCACCAAGCAATTGCAATTCAACTTATTCAATAGAGTTTAAGTAAGAGCTCCACATACTCAACCATCATATGGTCTTCTATGATTGCTAACACTCACCTTGTACACATGAGCAAAAGGTTTCAACTGGACACATAGAAAGACAGGGGCTTATAATTTCGCCTCCCAACGTATTCACCTCAAGGGTGATGTCAACAATAATAACTCATGCTACCCATATTCAACTGGACATATGTGCCTAGATCTTTCCTCGCCACATGATGCTTGCCAAATGAGAAAAATAAAAAGTAATAGAGAGAAGAACTTTGACTCTTTGCATAAAAGTAAATACATAAAAGTAAAAGATAGGCCCTTCGCAGAGGGAAGCAGAGGTTGCCATGCGCTTATTTGTTTGTATGCTCAACCCCTTAGTGCAAAAGAACGTCACGTTATATTGCCCCTTATGATAGCAACCTTTATTATATAGTCCGTCGCTTTTATTACTTTGCCATCACAAGTTTGTACAGCGCTCAGTTTTCTCTTACACTAAATGATCTAACACTTTTAGAAGCATTTTTTATTGCCTTTATTGCACCGATGACAACTTACTTGAAGGATCTGACTCAATCCTTAGGTATGTATTGTGGAATGTTGAAAATAAGATTTGGGTTGAAGGGATTTTGGATGCACAAGTAGTATCTCTACTTGGTGCGGAATTTTTGGATAGCAAAGATGGGGGCAAGCACCACATGTTGAAGGATCTATGACAATATAACTTCTATGTGAATATAAACAAACATAAACCATTACGTTGTCTTCCTTGTCCAATGTCAACAATGTTGGAATATAATATTTTGATGGGGGCTCACAATCACAAAATATTTCCATGATAGTGTATTTATATGTGAAAGTTCTCTTCCTTATACTAATTATTCGTGAATTGCTTGTATGACCAATATTGTGATTGTCAAGCCTCAAAATATTTCACTTTCTAAACCCAATGTGAAGCTACCAATAGGCATGATATGATTTCAACTTCATGACATTCAATTTATTCAACAATTTACTCATAGGATATAAGTGAAGCACAAGAGTAAATGACATATAAAAGTGCTTTGTTGACGGGATGTGAATGCCGCTTACTTAGCCTCTCTGGCAACTGTTTGAGGACTCTATTTTATTTAAAAACTTTCAGATCTAAGTATCTTATTAAAACAACAACAAAAATGAAAATAAAATGACATTCTAATAATAGCACAACTCATGTGAAGAAGCAAAAACTTAGGCTCAACCGATACTAACCGATAATTGTTAATGAAGAAAGATGGGATGCCTACTGGGGCATCCCCAAGCTTAGATGCTCGAGACTTCTTGAAATATTATATTGGGATGCCTTGGGTATCCGCAAGCTTGAGATTTTGTGCCTCCTTAATTCTTCTCGCATCACGGTTCTCCTAAATCTCAAAAGCTTCATCCACACAAAACTCAACAAGAACTCGTGAGATAATTTAGTATAAACTAATGCAAAATCCTTATCATTCTCTACTGTAGCAAATCACTAAAATTATTATTCAACATTTCATACTAAATTTCTCTGCATATTTAATACTCCTATCCTCCAATAGAATCACTAAACAAGCAAACATATGCAAACAATGCAAACATAACAGCAATCTGCCAAAACAGTACAGTCTGTAAAGAATGCAAGAGTATCAATACTTCTTAAGCTCCAAAAATTATGAAAATTTACCACACTGTATAAAATTTATCATAACTCATTTTGTAAAATGTTTCAACATTTTATCACATTCAGACTTTTCTAGGGAATTTTTGCAACAGCGGTAAACTTTCTGTTGTCAAACAGCAACATGTATACTTGCAAAATAGGCATGGCAAAGGCTATCATTGCTACTTCTATTGATATAAAAGATGCAAAACATTATTCTAAATAACAGCAAGCAAATCCTAAAAAATAAAATTGACGCTCCAAGAAAAACACATATCATATGACGAATGAAAACGTAGCTCCAAGTGAGGTTACCGATAATGTTGGAGACGAAAGAGGGGATGCCTTCCGGGGCATCCCCAAGCTTAGTGCTTGGATATTCCTTGAATATTACCTTGGGGTGCCTTGGGAATCCCCAAGCTTAGGGTCTTGTCACTCCTTATTCTCCTCATATTGACATCTCACCCAAAACTTGAAAACTTCAATCACACAAAACTTAACGAAACTTTGTGAGATAGGTTAGTATGATAAAGAGCAAACCATTTCACTTTTGGTACTGCCAAAGACAAGATTCATAATTGTTCTCACACAATGCCTACTGTAGCATAACATTTCCACAATTTATATTGAGTAATATAAGCGATAGAAACTTCAAAACAAGCAAACTATGCATTGAAAACAGAATCTGTCAAAAACAGAACAGTCTAAAGTAATCTGTACTCAAACCATATTTCTACTACTCTAAAAATTCTGAAAAATTAGGCCAACCTGAGAAATTTGTCTATTTATCTTCTTCAAAAATAATCAGCATTTTATCATGCTTTTGTTAAAAATAAGAATTGCTTTCCTGAGCGCAAAAGTTTCTATTTTTCAGCAAGATGAAAGCAACAATCACCCAACATGATCCTAAAGGTTTTACTTGGCACTTTATTGAAACAAAAGCAATAAAACATGATTACTACGGTATCATAATCATGTGAACACACCAAAACAGTAGGTAAAAGTGTTGGGTTGTCTCCCAACAAGTGCTTTTCTTTTATGCCTTTTAAGCTAGGAATGATGATTTCGATGATGCTCGCATAAAAGATAAGAATTGAAACATGAAGAGAGCATCATGAAGCATATGACTAGCACATTTAGGTTTAACCCACTTCCTATGCATAGGGATTTTGTGAGCAAACAACTTATGGCAACAAGAATCAACTACCATAGGAAGGCAAAACAAGTGCAACTTCAAAGCAGTCAACACATAGAGAAGAAACTTGATATTATTGAGATAAGTAAGGGCATAAGTTCCTTTCTCATAATAATTTTCAGAGGCATCATGAATGAATTCAACAATATAACCATCACATACAACACTCTTTTCATGATGCATAAGCATAGAAGATTTATCATTCTTTATGGCATAGATGTCATCATAATAATCATCATAGATAGCAACTTCATTGTCATAATCAATTGAAACCTCTTCCAAAATTGTCGGGGGTTGGGTGCGACATATGCCAAAGGATGGCTTATCATGGTGGGAGCGAGTAGAACTTCTCCGGTGCCCGGAAGCGGGATGAGGCGTAGACACGAACGCCGGTGTACTTTACCCAGGTTCGGGGCTCTCCTAGGAGATAACACCCCTACTCCTGCTCTGCGGGGTCTCCGCATGATCACTAAGGCTCAAGTGAATACACAAGTGCTCCTCGAGCTGTATGCTAGAGGTAGGAGAAGGCAAGGCTAGCTCTTCCCTTTCCTCTATGATCTGGTCTAACTATCTCAGGTCCGGAACCCTTTGCATGGGTGCTCTGGGGGGCTTATATAGGTCTACCCCCAGGGGTACATTGGTAATCCGGCAGGGGTAGGGCCCGGCCGTCAGTCTCTCTTGCGCCGGCTTCTCCGCCGATTGCCGGGGCCCGCCGACTGGTGGGTCCCGCCGTCCGGCGAGGTACGGGCCGACAGGCCGTACCCGCCGCTCCCGGGCTTGTCGGCGGCTGATCACTGTAGCCACATCTCTAATGACGCAGGCTTGGTTGGGAGGTCATGGCTACAGCCCCGCTGCCTGGCGGGCGATTACTGTAGCCACTCCCTATCTTGTTTCGTTGATGGCGCGTGGGCCCCGAGGAAGGGGTCGACCGACTCCTAGAGGCCGACCTCCCTCGGGTCCGATTGGTAGGGCTCTTTGTCGTCTTCTGGACTCTCGCTGACTAGCGGGGCCCATCTTCCTTGGGCCATACAAACAGGCCGTCATGGGAACAGGACTCCGCCCATACAGGGTGATGTCAGGGAAACGGTGGCAACAGTGCCGCGCTGGGCGAAGATCTCCGCCAGTACGGGGCACTGTGGCCATGCTTTCCTGATTTGGAGGAGGGGATGGGCTATATCATAGCCACTCCCCGTCCTGTCCCCCTGACGAGGGCACAGGCTTTGCAGGTGTCGCGGGCCGACTCCCTGAGGCCGGCTTCTCCGGATGCCGCCTGGCGGGAGTCGGCTTGACTTGGCCTTGCATCCAGGACTCGGCCGCCCATGGGAAGCCGGCTACTCCTTCAGTCGGCTTCTAGAAGGCGGCTCTTTGTCTCGTCGTCTTGAGGGGCGCAGTCAGCCCCTATGTCTTGAAAGGGTTTGTGTCCCAGGTTAGCCTACCCGTGGCCCATTACTCCGACAGTAGTCCCCGAAGCTGGTAAGGCGCCGCGGGCGATCAGTCGAGGAGCCTCAGCAGTTTCCTTCTCTCGGTGCCCGAGGTAGAGCTTCGTCCGTCTTCTGCCAAGCTGACCGGTTGGAGTCGGCTTCGCCCCAACCCGTCTTGACCACACTTTCGAACGCCTTGGCGGGAGCCATGTGGCGTGCTAGCTAAGCTTTCGTGCCACCGCCCGCTTCGGGCCTGTCACGTGGTGGCGCGCGGCTGGGCCAGTCTGTCCGCTTACGCGCGCGATGGGACATGTCTTCAGACCGGGCCCGCCACTACTCTCCTCGGCTCTCGAGTGGATCTGCTACGGCCGAGGCAGGCGGTTGAGATTCCCGCGGAGTTACTACGTGCAGTAACTCGTGTGGGATGGATCGTGGGGTGCATGGGGTAACAGCGCAGTTAATCCCATGCTCGCCCCCTCGGCTTCGCGGCCCGAGGGTCTATAAGTAGGCGGGGGAGGGGGAGCGGCAAGGCACGCGCGTCCCCCCTACTCATTGCCTCCTCTTTCTTGCCTCCTCTTCCTTCTTCCTCTCGCCACTGCGCCCCCAAGCTACGTCGAGCGTCGCGGCGACCCATTCCCGATGAGCTCCTCTTCCACCGTCACGCCCCCCGCGGTGCGCTCCGGGGAGTGGGACGGCTCCAAGGTTCACGACGAGCACATCGACTTCCTCCGCAAGACGCGTCGGCTGCCCCGCGAGGAATTCGTGAAGGTCCGCCTCGCGCCGAAGAAAGAAATCTTGCCAGCGCTGGAGGAGGGTGAGCGGGTTGTCTTCCGCTTGCATTGCCTACGCGGCCTCGGTCTGCCGGCGAGCGGCTTCTTCTGCTCCTTCCTCGAGTTCTACGGACTCCAGGCACACCACCTCACCCCGAACACGGTGGTGCTGCTGTCCGCCTTCGTAACTCTGTGTGAAGGCTTCCTCGGCATCCTCCCCACCATCGAGCTATGGGGGGAGTTCTTCTACACCAAGCTTGGCACCCATGTCGCAGGCGTGCCGGCTCAGTGCGGCGCATCCATCGCGGTGCGGAGGACGAGGGCCGACAACCCGTTTCCCCCCATCGCGCTGATAAAGTCGGTGAAGATGTGGCAGCGGTCGTATTTCTACGTGAAGAGCATCTTCGCGGAGGGTGACTGGGTCAACCTGTCGGCTTATGCAGCCGGCGCGCCAGCTGGGAGGCAGCCCACCTGGTCGTACCGGGCCAGGTCACTAACGCCTGCTGGAGCCGCCGCCGTCACCCGACTCCGAGTGATGATGCAGTCGGAGGGCCTGACCGGGCCCGACTTGCTGGCCGCCTTCGTGGCGCGCCGAGTGCTCCCGCTTCAAGGTCGTCCTCACATGATCTGTCAGATGAGCGGCCACCGGGATCCAAGCTGGATGTGCACCAAGGAGATGCCTCACGAAGAGGTGGCCTACATGGTGAACTACCTTGCAAACTGCAAGCTCTCGGAAGAGTGGCAGTTCGGCAAGGAGCCGTATTCGCGCGCCAATCCTCCGCCCATGGTGAGTTGTTACCTTTTCCGGTTCCTCTGATTCCTTGTTGCCGAGTCTGTCTTGTCAGATCTGACCGACCGGTCTTTGGCCAGAGCCCTCTCCTCCGGCCAGCAGCCGGCACTGCGGGGCTGGCCCGTGAATTCCTCCCTGACAGGGCGAAAAGCAATGTCGACGACCCCGACTTAGGGGCGGCAGCCTTGGAAGACGACGCCGAGGGAGGAGGCGGCAGAGCAGGCGGCGCGAGGCTCGGGGCGACGATGATGCGGGGGAAGTCGCCCCACACCACCAACCGGGGGCCGGCCAGCCAGGCGCGAGCTCCTCTGCCGTGCCGGATGCCCCAGGTAGCGCGAAGAAGCGTAGGGTTGCGCCGAGCCTGTTCGGCAGTCAGCCGAAGAAGCCCAAGGGCTCGGCTGCGGCGACCAAGTGGGAAGAGGCAGCCGCGAAGGTCAACCGCTTCCGCAGGGAGGTGAAGACGCCGCAACTGGTCTCCGTGTAAGTGCTTTCCTCCCTTGCATCTTTGTCTTCTCTTCATCGATCTGTTCTGAGTTTTCTTCTTTGTTTTCCTTGGGTCCAGGGCTCCCCTCTCTCTTGAGAAGGTAGCCGCCGCCTCCATCATGGGGTCGGCGGAGACTTCCGCCACAGCTCGGTGGATTGACCTGGCCGCCGACCTTCGGGAGGCGAGGGAGCGGAACACATGGGAGGCGCGTGAAGAGCAGGAGGCCACCCGCCTGAAGAAGATGGAGGCCGAGAAGTCGGAGGCCACCGCCAAGGAGAAATTGGCGGAGGCCGCAGCCGCCAACGTGGCGAAGAAACAGGTCAAAGAAGCCGCACATCACCACTCGGTGATCTTCGTCGTTCCTCTGAACTCTGCTCCGCCACCCCCGGAGTTCTCTGCGTAGACCGGGGAGGCCGGCGGTGAGCACCCGATCAAGGAACGAGACAGCAGCGACACCTCCATGCCGAACGTGCTCGTGCCGCCACCGCCGTCGTCTGGGGGCGCTCTGGGCGGGCAGCCGGCGGACCCGCCGGTGCCTCCGACTGGAGAAGTGGTGGCGGGCCTGGATCATGGGGTCGGCGCACCAACGCGTCGCCATCTTGCGAAGGCGGCTTCTGCGCCACGCCCGCTGGAGACCGGTGTGGCGAGCTCCTCGATCCCGGACACCAAGGCGACGAGTGCCGCGCCCACTAGGTGGGTGCGAGGAAGCAGGACGGGCCCGCTGGATCGGGCGCTCTTGGACGTCCAAGCCAAGATCCAAGCCGAAAGCGAGGCCCTAAAGAACTGCAACAAGGCGCACCTGGCAGCGCGAGAAGCCGTTCGGGTACATTCTCTTCTTCATTTTTGTTTCTTGTGCTTTTCGATGGGGGCGCGCCAACGCACCCAGTGGATGTAGTCCCCGAGTTTTGGGCCGGCTACTGAGCAGGCGGCTCGGAACTCTAATCGGCGAGTTCCAAGTACTAACACTTGTCTGAATTTTATGTCGCAGGATTACCACAATATCCGCGAGATCACCTTCAACTCGAACATCCAGGAGCTGGCTCAACGGACCGCCGACTTGTCGGACAGCCGGAGTATGTCTTCTTTTTTCTGCGGGGGCGCGCTGGCGCACCCGCGGGCTGTAGTCCCCGAGATTCGGGCTGACTGCTGAGCAGTAGGGCCGGATCTCTGCGGCGACTGTATTTCTTTGCTGGTGACTAACGCCTTACTTTCTTCTTTCTTCTGCAGAGGCCAACGCCGCTTTATAGGAGTAGCTGGGTGAAGCCAACACCGCGCTTTGTGCCAAGGAGAAAGAGTGCAGCGAGCTGGCTGAAGAGCACGACCGGCTGGCCGCACAACTGGCAGAGCAGAAGGAGCTCTTCAAGAAGGCTCAAAAAGAGGCAGAAGATAAGGAGGCTGGTCTCCTTGCTGAATTCGCGAGCGAGCGCTGCTCCTGGTCTGACAGGGAGGCGGTGCTCACCTCCGGCTTCCATGAGACCGAGGACATAGTCGATGGTGAGTTGATGACCCAAAAGTATAGGGGATCTATCGTAGTCCTTTCAATAAGTAAGAGTGTCGAACCCAACGAGGAGCAGAAGGAAATGATAAGCGGTTTTCAGCAAGGTATTCTCTGCAAGTACTGAAATAAGTGGTAACAGATAGTTTTGTGATAAGATAAATTGTAACGAGCAACAAGTAACAAGAGTAAATAAAGTGCAGCAAGGTGGCCCAATCCTTTTTGTAGCAAAGGACAAGCCTGGACAAACTCTTATAATAGGAAAAGCGCTCCCGAGGACACATGGGAATATCGTCAAGCTAGTTTTCATCATGTTCATATGATTCGCGTTCGGTACTTTAATAATTTGATATGTGGGTGGACCGGTGCTTGGGTGCTGTTCTTACTTGAACAAACATCCCACTTATGATTAACCTCTATTGCAAGCATCCGCAACTACAACAAAAGTATTAAGGTAAACCTAACCATAGCATGAAACATATGGATCCAAATCAGCCCCTTACGAAGCAACGCATAAACTAGGGTTTAAGCTTCTGTCACTCTAGCAACCCATCATCTACTTATTACTTCCCAATGCCTTCCTCTAGGCCCAAATAATGGTGAAGTGTTATGTAGTCGACATTCACATAACACCACTAGAGGCTAGACAACATACATCTCATCAGAATATCAAACGAATACCAAATTCACATGACTACTAATAGCAAGACTTCTCCCTTGTCCTCAGGAACAAACGTAACTACTCACAAAGCATATTCATGTTCATAATCAGAGGGGTAATAATATGCATAAAGGATCTGAACATATGATCTTCCACCAAGTAAACCAACTAGCATCAACTACAAGGAGTAATCAACACTACTAGCAACCTACTAGCACCAATCCCGGACTTGGAGACAAGAATTTGATACAAGAGATGAACTAGGGTTTGGAGATGAGATGGTGCTGGTGAAGATGTTGATGGAGATTGCCCTCTCCCGATGAGAGGAGCGTTGGTGATGATGATGGCGATGATTTCCCCCTCCCGAAGGGAAGTGTGCCCGGCAGAACAGCTCCGCCGGAGCCCTAGATTGGTTCCGCCAAGGTTCCGCCTCGTGGCGGCGGAGTCTCATCCCGAAAGGTTGCTTAATGTTTTTTTCTCATCGAAAGACTTCATATAGGAGAAGATGGGCATCGGAGAGCCACCAGGGGGCCCACGTGGTAGGGGCGGCACGCCCCAGGGGGGGCGCCCCCCACCCTCGTGAGCAGGGTGTGGGCCCCCTGGCCTTCATCTTTGGTGACGATTTTTCTTTATTTATGTTAAGATATTCCGTGGAGTTTCAGGACTTTTGGAGTTGCACAGAATAGGTCTCCAATATTTGCTCCTTTTTCAGCCGAGAATTCCAGCTGCCGGCATTCTCCCTCTTCATGTAAACCTTGTAAACTAAGAGAGAATAGCCATAAGTATTGTGACATAATGTGAAATAACAGCCCATGATGCAATAAATATCGATATAAAAGCATGATGCAAAATGGACGTATCATGAGTCTTCCTCATTCTTCTTTGCGCCGCCGGCTATTGGTCAAGATGGCTTCTTGCCTTTAATTTTGCTCTTTGCTTCCCTCTGGCAAACTTCTTCCCTGGCCACTCGGACACCGCCAACCGGGCCATCAAAGCCGACCGCGAAGGGCAGAGGGCGGATGGTGTGAAGATCGCCGTCGATGCCCCCCGATCCCTTAACGAGCAGATCCTGAGCATTGAGGCTCGTCTTCGGCCGGCTCACCGGATGCTGCGCCGGCTTCAGCGTGTCGGTGCCCAGGCAATCGCCGCCCTGTGGCCGGACATGCCAGCACCGCGCACTCCCAGTCGAACTGCCGACTGGCTTGAGGTAGTGGCCAGCCGTCTTGAGGTCTGGAAGGGCTCTTCGGCCCGGGCTGGGGCGCGCCGGGCCTTGGAGTTCATCAAGGCGTGGTACCATGGGAAGAATCTAGCCCAGCTGGCCACGTTCTGGCCGGAGGCTCAGGCAGAGTTGGCGGCTGTGGAGGACGATCTTGTCAAGCGAGCAGCATCGATCGCCGAGTACACCGACATGAGCATCTTCGTCCCAGAGCGGGATGAAAACGGTGACGAGGCGCCGCCAAAATGGTTCGGGCTGAACCCGGCCGACTGCGAGGACTCCGCGGAGGTGATCAACTCCAGCGGCGAGGAGGAAGGCGATTCAGAGGAGGGAGGTGAAGAGGAGGCGCCAGAGGTCGGAGCGGACGGCCAGCCTCAGCTCGACCGTGCCTCCAGCAACGAGACGCGTCCGACCGAGCCAGCTACCGCCAGAGGCGATCAAGCAAAGACCGACCAGCCGGCCGCTCCGGCGACTGGCACCGCCGACTCCTCCGATCCTCCAAACCCTTCTGCCGCTTCCTAGGCTATCGCTTTATCTTTTGTTTCGCCTGTCTATTAGTCTCAAATGAACTTGTTCATTTCGCACAATTCCACTCGCGGGGTGTATCTAAACTTTGTTGAAGATTGGCCAAGGGCCCTTATTGTGTAAATATTTTCCTGAGTTCCGACTCTTCTTGCTTTATCGCTCTTTGGCTTTTTCCTTTGCTGCTTTCCCTTGGTTGCCGCCTTGTCAGCCAAGCAGCCGCTCTGCGGTCTGTTGCTGGGTCAAGTTCCTGGCTACCTTGGGGAGGCAAGTACTTAGCCGCTTTAGAGTTTTAGCAAGTCGAATAAGAAACGGCCAGCCGACTGTTGAACAGTCCGTTGAAAAAAGGCTGGAAGCCAGCTTAAACTATGCAATGCTTTGAGTCCTTAGCCATTTTTGTGTGGGCACCCTTTCTTCCTTGCTCCTGCCCGCCAATCAATCGCTCTGCGAGCTGCGGCTTCTGGCAGGAGACGGCTTAAGTGCCACACATTACTTGTTCGGCTGCAGGAAGCATTTCATAGTTCCAGACGGCAAGTCCCCGGGCCGACTGGTCGAACCCGGTGCCAAGCGGCATAACAAAAAGGTGACATACTTGTAGGCATAATCTTTATCATACAGATAAAAGAGGGGAGTCCCCGAGCTCTTCTCGGGGGACCCGGAGTCTTCTTACTTTAATACAAAAGGTAGCGTGGTACATACTGCATTAACTGTAAAATCTTCGAAGGAGATTTGCATTCCATGGTCGTTCCGTCTCCTTGCCGGAGTCGTCCCTCTTGCGTGCTCGAGGCTTCTGAGCGTCGATCAGGTAGTAGGAGTTATTGCCCAATACGTTGCTGATGATGAAGAGGCCTTCCCAAGGTGTTGAGAGCTTGTGTTGGCCGGCTGTTCGCTGGATCAGCCGGAGCACAAGGTCTCCTTCTTGGCAAGATCTCGGCTTGACCTTCCGGTTGTAGTACCGGCGCAGGCTCTGCTAGTAGATGCTGGACCGGCTGAGTGCCAACAGCTGGCCCTCTTCCAGCAGATCGACACCGTCTTGTCGTGCTTCTTCTGCCTCGTCTTTGGTGTACATGGTGACTCGAGGGGATTCGAATTCTATATCCGTTGGGATGACAGCTTCGGCACCGTAGACGAGGAAGAAAGGCGTGAAGCCGGTTGACTTGTTTGGAGTTGTGCGCAGGCTCCAGAGGACAGCTGGCAGCTCATCGAGCCAGCAGCCGGCCGAACGCTCCAGAGGCTCGACCAGCCGGGGCTTGATGCCGGACAAGATGAGGCCGTTTGCTCGCTCGACTTGGCCGTTTCACTGCGGGTGGGAAACGGACGCTAAGTCCAGTCGGATGCCCTATGTCGCGCAGAAATGGGCCAAGGCACCCTTGGAGAAGTTTGTGCCGTTGTCGGTGATGATGTTATGCGGTATGCCGTACCGAGTGGTGATTTCGGCGATGAAAGTCACGGCAGTCGGCCCATTCAGTTTCTTGATTGGCCTTGCCTCTATCCACTTGGTAAACTTGTCCACAGCGACAAGCAGATGAGTCATGCCGCCACAGGCCGTCTTGAATGGTCCCACCATATCCAGGCCCCAGACGGCAATGGGCCAGGAGATGGGGATAGTAATGAGTGCAGAAGCTGGCTGATGTGGCTTGGAGCGAAACATCTAACACCCTTTGCATTTCAGGACCAAATCCTTGGCGCCTTCTAGAGTAGTCGGCCAGAAAAATCCGTGGCGAAAAGCTTTGGTGACAAGTGCTCTTGAAGCCGCGTGGTGGCCACACTCGCCTTGGTGGATATCTTTGAGAATTGCTTGGCCTTGCTCTGGTTCAACACAGCGTTGGTTAACACCAGTGACACTACGCCTGACCAGCTCTTTGTTGACTATGGTATAAGCCGCGGGCCGGCGTTGCACTTGCCGGGCCGAGATCTCATCAGGCGGCAGCTCCTTGTTCACTAGGAAGTTGAGGATGGGCTGGGCCCATGAAGGTGCTGCGACTTCTGCAGCTGTCAGGACTGCAACTTGGACGAGGGCGGTTGGGCCGGGAGGCGGTGGGTTGGAGTCGGCAGCCGCTTGCTGGGTCGGTGAAGTCCCCGGGCCGTTTGGTGCAGTCCCCAGGCCAAGCTCTGAAGTCCCCGGGCTGGCCGCTGTAGCCCCCAGGCCAAGTTCTGAAGTCCCCAGGCCAGGTGAGACTGCCGCTGCTCCCGGGCTGCCTGCCAGAATACCCGTGCCGGGCATTGGAGCTTTCAAGTCGGATCCGACTGCTTCAGAAGGAGCCAGCATGAAGATGGAATCTGATTCTGGCGATGGCTTGATAGACGGCTTGAGGAGGCGTTAGAGGGCGATGCCGGTCGGTATTGCTTGACGGGTGGAGCCGATTCTTGCCAAGGTTTCTGTCGGTGTTCTGGGAACAGGGGTCCCCAGACTTGCCTGCCTGCGGCCTGTGGCGTGGCTCGAGTGGGGGCCCAGCGCGGCCCAGCTTCATCAGCTCAAGCTCAAGACCCTCGCGAGGGGCCAAGCCTCGCGGGGCGGACGACAGGAACCTTCCTCAGGAGCAGCCTTGTCAGTCAGGCTCACGAGGAGGCGGAGAGATCAAGGCAGGGTACCTCACGAGGGTGCCCCATGATGCAGGCCATGACGATCGAGATCAGACGGGCGCCAGGCGGGCGCCAGCCTGGGCAGTGTCCTCGTTTCCCCTTTGGCGCAAAGGAGGCAAGCACAGGCCAAGGCATCAGGCAAAGGTTACCGCTTCGGTGCAACAAGACCAAGACCAACAGAGCGGCAGGACGGAGGTCATCGTGGAGCCCAGGACAGCGTCACCGTCAGAGCCTTTGGCAACCGAAGACCAACTTTAGTCAGGATAAGTGTACTAGATGTTCCCCTTCAAAATGGCCAATTGTTGGCATCCTCCCCGCTCATTTTTTGGGAAGAGGCCCAGGGCCTCCCTCTATAAATAGGACTAGCCACCACAGAGAGAGGGGGAGGAGATATTCACCAGAGAGAGAGAGAGAGAGAGGCGATCGAACTCACCCAAGCAGTTCATCGCACCAGCTCAAGAACAGCCCCTCGCGAGGCTGTGCTTCCTTTGTATTGTTCATCATCAGTCCCTGAGGCAATCCACCACACCACACACTGGAGTACGGTATTACACCACAATGATGGCCCGAACCAGTATAAACCCTGTGTCTCTTGTGCTATTCATCATTTCTAGTTTAGATCCCTCGCTAACCATTCACGCGTGAGCTGGTAGGGGAAAGATCTCCGTGCGCACCCCAGTGTTCGAACCTCAAGGGTCTGCCAGAACCCGAAATCCGACATTTGGCACGCCAGGTAGGGGTGCGCCAGAATCTTTCTTTCGTTGGTCGCGGTGATCTTCCGTCGTGTCCATGGCTGACGCTTGCCGAGCCCGCGCCGAGCGTCGGGCTGCTCACGCCGCTCGAGTCGCCCGGACGGCTCCTATAGGCGGATGCCCCCGTCATTCCCCGTCGCCTGCCGCCCACGCCGCCACCGGCCCGGCGGGGAACGAGCAGCAGGCCTGTTGGGGGGAGCTGCGCGACCTCTACCTCACCCATCGCGCCGGGCCGGCGCCCCCGGTCGTCGCAGCTCTCCTGGGCGGCTCACTGGTGCCACCTTCGAGCCGCCACGTCAAGCCGTTCACCCGCCAGATCGCCACCGCCTCCAAGCGCCAGGGAGCCCCGCCGGGCTGGGTGGCGCCCGAGGCCGACCTGCTCTTCAACTCGGACGATCACCCCTCCAACCCCGTTGGTTTGGGTGCGCTTCCGATGTTGTGCACCCCCACCATCTGCGAAGTGGCTGTCACCAGGACCCTCATCGACGGCGGAGCCGGCCTCAACGTGCTCTTTATGGAGGCCTTCAGCCTCTTCCATGTGCCCCCAAAGCAGCTCCAGCCCAGCAAGCCTTTTTCGGGAGTCGGAGCCGGTTCCACCGCCTCCCTGGGACAAATTCGCCTCCCGGTGACCTTCGGCACCCGCGACAACTTCCGCACAGAGCTGATCGACTTCGACATCGCCCCCATCAGTCTCCCCTACAACGCCATCCTCGGCTACCCGGCCTTGGCCCGGTTCATGGCAGCAACTCACCCGGCGTACAACCTCATGAAGATGCCCGAGAGCAGCAGCGTCCTTACCGTGTCAGGAAACACCGGAGATGCACTGCAGGCGCTCAAGCTTGTTTTCAAGGCGGCTGCGGTGGCACGGCCCGCCAGCGTTGACGCCCCCGAGCCCAAGGGGGCTGCGCCGTCCAAGAAGAAGCATCTATTCACTCAAAACAAGGCGGAAACCAAGCAGGTACCAGTCGACGAGGACGGGTCCAGTGACGCCACCTTCACAATAGGTGCAAACCTCGAACCCAAGCAGGAGGAGGCCTTGGTAAAGTTCCTGCGCGCAAACAAGAAGGTGTTCGCGTGGGGACCTGATCAGTTGGCGGGGGTCCCGAGGGGCGTGATTGAGCATCACCTCAACGTGTGCCCCAACGTGCGCCCCGTGAAGCAGAAGGCGAGGCGACAGTCCATAGAGAAACAAGCTTTTATCGTCCAAGAGACCCGCAAGCTAGAGGCAGCAGGGGTGTCGGTGTCAAAACCGGCGGATCTCGGGTAGGGGGTCCCAAACTGTGCGTCAAGGCGGATGGTAACAGGAGACAAGGGACACGATGTTTTACCAGGTTCGGGCCCTCTTGATGGAGGTAAAACCCTATGTCCTGCTTGATTGATATTGATGATGTGGGTATTACAAGAGTAGATCTACCACGAGATCAAGGAGGCTAAACCCTAGAAGCTAGCCTATGGTATGATTGTTGTAATGGTTGTTGTGTCCTACGGACTAAAGCCATCCGGTTTATATAGACACCGGAGAGGGCTAGGGTTACATAGAGTCGGTTACAATGGTAGGAGATCTACATATCCGTATCGCCAAGCTTGCCTTCCACACCAGGGAGAGTCCCATCCGGACACGGGACGAAGTCTTCAATCTTGTATCTTCATAGTCTTGGAGTCCGGCCGACGATGATAGTCCGGCTGTCCGGACACCCCCTAGTCCAGGACTCCCTCAGTAGCCCCCGAACCAGGCTTCAATGACGATAAGTTCAGTACGCATGTAGTCTTCGGCGTTGCAAGGCGGGTTCTCCTTTAAGTTCCATGTACCTGCCGAACAGTGTCCATCTTCCTTATCAATGTCGCGCTTCTTGGCTTCCACGCCCAATAATGGCCTTCTTCCACGCGTCGCACGAATGCGAAAAGCCAGGGTATCTTTTATGTTTTACCCCCTAGCTGCGCAAATAACCTGCCTATAAGAGAGGCAGGAATCCAGATCCAAATCACACCATCTTCCTCCCGCGAGTACTCATAAGGAGCGCTTCTGACCAAAAATCCATTCCATCATGGACCGTTGACGCGGCTCCTCTTCTCGTGCTCCCAGTCCTCCGCCAGGAGATTGGAGGAGATGTTTTGTTCCGCACAGCGAGCTGGTGACGCTCCAAGCGGAGGGATATCTTCCTCCGGCCTTTATGGTTCCGGCTCGAGCCGGGCTGGCGACCTACAAAGGTGGGAAGCAAGCGGAGGCCACCCCTAGTCCCTCTAAAGGGGACCGAGTATGCTTCGTCCCTTATCTAATAAGGGGGCTTGGATTTCCTGTACATCCGTTCCTCCGCGGGCTTCTGGAGTTCTACGAACTCCAGCTCCATCACCTAATGCCCGCCTCTATTCTGCATATCGCGGGTTTCGTAGCTCTTTGCGAGCTATTCCTGGGCATCGAGCCCCATTTCGCGTTGTGGAAGAGGCTATTCTGCCTCGTACCCCGCTCTGACAAGGGGTCAATATATCAAGTGGGCGGTGCCGAAATATGGCGCATCGCCGGGACCGGATATCTATCCGAAACCCCTAAGAAGGCGTCCGAAGACTGGCCTTCGGAATGGTTTTATACAGAAGACGCTCCACTGCCGGACCCAGTTCGGATCGGCCTCCCTGAGTTTAGCAATGCTCCTCTGAAGAAACGCCTAAGTTGGCGCCCGCGGAGCCCTCAGCTGGAGGAAGACAAGAGCGTCCATTATTTGATGGGCCGGATAAGGTTGCTAGCCCATTCCGGATTGACCATGATCGGAGTCATGGCCACGTGCATTATGCGGGGGGTGCAGCCGCTGCAATACAGGGGCCACCCCATGTGGGATTTCAACGGGGAGGACGATGCCACCCATCATGGCCGTAAGGGGCCGGGATCGGCCGAGGATCTGGTGAAGATTCTGTCCAGCCTGCACAAGGGGGAGAAGGAGGACTTCCTCCGTACGAGCCCATTGAATGGGTTCTCCATGAATAACCCTCGGAGCTGGGTAAGCGGACGTTTATTCATCAGACACGTGCTTTCAAAGCCGAGTGCCTTACTCTGTGATTTTGACGCAGGAACTGCGCCGGGATGTGGAGGACATTCACAGTCCGGCTCCACAACCCGAGGATCCGGGAAGATCCCTTGATCCGACCTCCGAAGAGGATCCGGATATAAAGGTGGAGCTAATTGACGGGGTGTTCCACCAACTCAGCATGGACAACGCTCTAGTCACCATTACGGCTGACTACCCCAGCCTATATCCGGCTTCCCAGGTGATTGTGACCAAAGTCCTGACACCATTATTTCTTCCTTGCTCATTTCTGACCCCCGTATATGACGGTGTTTTGCAGGAGGCGCCTTCAAGGCGGGAAGCTGAGCCCGCGGCGGCTGACCAACAAGGGTTAGTCCGGCCCAGTAGGCGGAAGAGGAGCGCGGCGCGGATTGAAACGTCACCGCAAAGGTATAGCTCACGGTTCGTAATTTAGAGCAACGTTCCTAGGAAGCATTTGAGTGCTCATGACTTTTGTAGGAGAGAAAGCGCCCGCCGGACTGCGGGCGTAGAGGTTGCCAACCCAGCCTCTACCAGCTAAGCTCCAGCACCTGGTCTGGAGGGGGAGGCGAGCGCAAGGCGCGAGCCGGATACTCCTCCAACTGAGGATGCCGACCGACTGTCCGCCACCAAGTCTGAGGTGGAGAGCGCCATGAACCACAGGCGCCGCCGGACAGTTTTTCGTGACGCGTGCTTCTCCCCTGACGCGTTGAATGCCTTTAACGCGGGGGACGCGCACCTCTGTGCTGCTCAAGATGGTTTGACCTGAGCCATGGAGCAATATGTAAAAGACATACGGGTAAGAGATTTTAATAGTTGTATATGCCAGTAGCCCCCGACACTTAAAGTAGTTATATTAACTGATTTAAGGATCATTTGAACTGCAGGATCTTACAAATAAGAATACCCAGCTGTCTCAGGAGCTGCGAGAGTGTAAGGCCCAACTTGAGGCCGCACTGGCTGCCGCAGGAGGAAACACAGGGACCCATCCTGGTAACACATTATTTAAAAAGATAAGTGGTGTGCGGCATGCGCGCAAGTCTAATTATGACATTGCAGGTGCTGCCGGACAAGATCCGGACAGGCAAGAACTACTGTGCCAGCTGAAGGCCGGCGAGAGGGTGCTGAATAAGGTGCAGCGGGAAAGGAACATGCTCCAGGATGCCCACGCCCAGCTTGGAGAAGAGCTGAAAGGTGTTCGGGCCGAGCTGTCCGGCTCCGTTAAGGAGAATCAGCGGCTTCGTCGCGGCATCTATAGTAAGTGCTTGAGCGAACTCCTTTGAAAAGAAGAGTTCGGCGAGGAAGTCAATTGACAAAATATGTCTGTAGGTATACTCACAGGTCGACCTGTGGAGGAGATGCCCGTATCAACGGGTGATCAACTTCCCGAGCTGTTGCAACTGCTCGAACGAGTTCGGCAAGCAATGAGCGGCGCCGTCCAGGCTTTATGGCCAGCCCTCTCCCTACCCGAGGGCCTTGGGGAGCTTTCGGAGAAGCTTCAGGGAGTGCGGCAGCGCTTCTGTTTATGGAAGATTTCAGCCTGCCGCCAAGGTGCCAGGGAGGCCTGGGCCATGGTGAAGACGCGGTACAAGAAGGCGGATCCCAACCACATGGCCGAGGTCGGACCTGTGGGGCCTGATGGGAAGGAGATCCCTGTGAGTTTAGTATACGGCCAAGTAGAGTTGGCCGCTAAATTTTCCCAATGGGACTGTAAATTAGACAGCCTGTTAGACGGGATTGAGGAGGAATACAGTTAGTCGATTTGACAATGTATTTTAAAATGACATGTAAAATGCCTTCTAGCCGGATTGTAGATCGTTTGTCTTTGCCGACCTTTTCGCTTCAACCTCGGGACCCTAGAGTCCGGAGTGTGTCCGAATACCTTCTCGGTTAAGAAACAATCGGCGCATGCATGGAGACCAGGTGTAGGGGTCATTAGTGCTTTATCAGACAAGTGCCCAACTAGTTATGTTATATTACATGGTTAGTAAGAAACATCTTCCATGGAGAATAGTTCCGTTAAGGGTTCCTTTCCTCTGGGAGGCATGCCCTAAAGTGCATGTCCGGACTGCGAAAAGAGCAGGATAACATCTGGGGGCATATAAATAAATTGGTAAAAAATCATCTTTCAAATCACCGAACGAATATTCCCTTAAGAACGCTAGCTTTTGGCTTCACCCAGTCTGAGGTACACATCCGGCTGACCCGGCAGTAACAATCGCAGAGGTACTCCCTTTACCTCCTAGCCGAACAATCGGGAACGTAGGGGTAAGCACAGGAGCCAGGCAACCCAGCTTGGCCAAAACTTAAGTCATATCGATGCATATATTGGTGAATAAAAGGTACACGTGGAAGTTTGACACGCGTGCTGGGCATGAAGCCCTTATAATTACGCTTCTGGTAAGGAAGCCCCCAGGTATAATGAGTGCGGATAGCACATCAATTGCGTGTGAACGATGCGCAAGTAAGCCTTTTAAGGCTTTGATGAATAGGGATGAGAGAAAAAATATAAACAAAAGACAGCTGAAGTGTAAAAAATTTGGACGGGGGAAAGGGACGAACTCTTAGTCCGGCGCTAGGCATAGAATCTTCGGAGGCAGGCTGCATTCCATGGGTTCAGCTCGAGTCGGTTGTCCGACACATTTCGTAGACGGTACGCTCCGCCGGTCAAGACTTGATCGATGATGAAGGGGCCTTCCCATTTGGGCTTGAGCTTGTCCTTTTTCTTGTCTGGCAGGCGTAGAACTAGTTCACCAACGTTGTAAGTCTTTGCCCGTACTTCTCTGCTTTGATATCTTCAAGCCTGCTGCTGATAGAATGCGGAACGAGCCTTGGTGACGTCGCGTTCTTCCTCCAATGTGTCCAAGCTGTCCTGGCGATCCAGCTCGGCTTCTCTTTCTTCGTACATGCGCACTCGAGGTGAGTCATGAATGATGTCGCAGGGCAGAACTGCTTCTGCACCGTATACCATAAAAAATGGTGTGAATCCAGTAGTACGGTTGGGTGTTGTCCGCAGCCCCCAGAGTACGGAGTCGAGCTCCTCTACCCAGTGCGTGTCAGATTTCGTAAGGGACCGCACTAGTCTGGGTTTGATGCCGCTCATTATTAGACCATTTGCTCGTTCCACTTGACCGTTGGTTTGAGGATGATAGACTGAAGCGTAATCGAGCTTAATGCCCATATTTTTGCACCATGATTTAACCTCGTCGGCCATGAAGTTCATGCCGTTATCGGCGATGATGCTGTGGGGAACACCATAACGGTGTACTACCCCGGATATGAAGTCTATCACTGGTCCGGACTTTGCCGTTTTAACTGGCTTGGCCTCTATCCATTTGGTGAATTTATCCACCATGACCAATAGGTACCTTTGCTTGTGGGTTCCCCCTTTAAGTGGTCCAACCATGTCAAGCCCCCAGACCGCGAACGGCTAGGTAATGGGTATAGTTTTGAGGGCGGTGGGTGGCATATGGCTTTGATTAGCAAAGAGCTGACAACCGATGCATCTTTGGACTAAGTCCTGAGCATCTGCCCGGGCCGTCGGCCAATAAAATCCTGTACGGAATGCATTTCCTACAAGGGCCCGGGCTGCGGCGTGGTGTCCGCCTAATCCGGCGTGAGTTTCAGCCAGAAGGTCTCGCCCTTCCTCTTCGGAGATACACCTTTGAAGGACACCGGTTGTGCTTTTCTTATAGAGTTCTTCCTCATGGACCTTGTAGGCTTTAGATCGCCGAACTATGCAGCGGGCCTCATTTTGGTCTTCGGGAAGTTCCTGCCTAAGCAAGTAGGCTAGGAATGGCTCTGTCCACGGGGCGATTACTGCCATTATGTCATGGGCTAAAGGTGTTATTTCATCGGCTGAATCGCCGATTATGTTAGATTGCTCTGTGTCGGTTGGTGCGGCTGCTTCCGGTTTGTTATTTCCGGACTCCTCTTCCCATAGTACGGATGGCTTGAACAGCCGTTCCAGGAAGATGTTTGGAGGGACATCGTCACGTTTTGCGCCGATGCGTGCCAATACGTCGACCGCTTGGTTATTATCCTTGGCTACGTGGTGGAATTCAAGTCCTTCGAACCGAGCTGACATTTTAAGGACAGCGTTACGATAGGCTGCCATTTTCGGATCCTTGGCGTCAAAGTCTCCATTTACTTGGGATATTGCGAGGTTTGAGTCCTCGTGCACCTCTAGGCGTTGAATGCCCATGGAGATTGCCATCCGGAGGCCATGTAAGAGGGCCTCGTATTCGGCTGCGTTGTTGGAGTCCGTGTACATTATCTGAAGTACGTATTGGACTGTGTCCCCGGTTGGGGACGTCAATACGACGCCAGCCCCCAATCCGACCAACATTTTGGAGCCGTCTAAGTGCATAATCCAATTGGAGTATGCGCCGTACTCTTTAGGGAGTTCGGCTTCAGTCCACTCAGCGACAAAGTCAGCCAAAACTTGCGACTTTATAGCTCACCGGGGTTTGTAAGTTATATCGAATGGTAAGAGCTCAATGGCCCATTTTGCAATCCTACCCATCGCGTCGCGGTTGTTTATAATGTCATTTAGGGGTACTTCGGAGGCCACTGTTATCAAACACTCTTGAAAGTAGTGTCGGAGCTTCCGGGATGCCATGAACACCGCATACGCTATCTTTTGATAGTGCGGGTAACGGGACTTGCAGGGAGTTAAAACAGTGGATATGTAGTACACTGGTTTTTGAAGAGGGAATTTATGCCCTTCTGTCTACTCGAAGTGTTCGGTGCGTCTGAGGAGGCGATAGAGGGGCAATGCTTTTTCTCCCAAACGGGAGATAAAGCGGCTGAGAGCCGCCACGCATCTAGTCAATTTTTGGATCTGTTTGAGGTCTTTTGGAATATCCAGCTGTGACAGAGCTCGGATCTTGGCCGGGTTTGCTTCAATTCCTCTACCGGATACAATGAAGCCCAGGAGCTTTCCGGCTGGTTCGCCAAAAACGCATTTTTCCGGATTCAGCTTGATGTCATATGCTCGGAGGTTGTTGAATGTGACCCTCAAATCGTCTACTAGAGTTTTGACGTGTTTGGTTTTGACGACTATGTCGTCTACGTATGCCTCTACTGTTTTGCCAATCTGGGTAGCCAGACATGTCTGAATCATGCGCTGATATGTTGCGCCAGCGTTTTTAAGTCCGAAGGGCATCATGTTGAAGCAGAATGGTCCATATGGAGTAATGAATGCCGTTGCGGCTTGGTCCACTTCCGCCATCTTGATTTGATGGTAGCCGGAATATGCGTCCAGGAAGCACAATGAATCATGCCCTGCGGTAGCATCGATTATTTGGTCGATGCGGGGGAGGGGGAAGGGATCCTTTGGGCACGCCTTGTTGAGGTCTTTAAAATCGACACATAGGCGCCAGGATTTGTCCTTCTTTGGTACCATTACCAGGTTTGCTAGCCAATCCGGATGTTTGATGTCTCTGATGAATCCGACTTCCAATAGTTTGGCTAGTTCTTCTCCCATTGCCTGTCTTTTGGGTTCGGAAAATCATCGAAGAGCCTGTTTGACTGGCTTGAACCCTTTTAGGATATTTAGGCTATGCTCTTCCAATCTGCGTGGGATTCCTGGCATATCTGAAGGGTGCCAGGCGAAAATGTCCCAATTTTCCCGAAGGAATTCTCGCAGTGCGGCGTCTACATCAGGGTTCAACTGTGCCCCGATGGAGGCCCTCTTTGTCGGGTCCGTTGGATGGACCTGGAATTTTACTATTTCGTCCGCTGGTTTAAAGGAGGTGGACTTGGATCTCTTATCGAGTATCACATCGTCCCTATGCACCGTAGAGCACAGCGCGGTGAGTTCTTCTGCCGCTAGGGCTTCGGATAGTGCCTCCAGGGCTAATGCGGCTGTCTTGTTTTCAGCGCGGAGAGCTATGTCCGGATCACTAACGAGAGTGATTATTCCGCCGGGCCCAGGCATTTTGAGCTTCATGTACCCGTAATGGGGTACGGCTTGAAAAATTGTGAATGCCTCTCGTCCTAATATAGCGTGATATTCGCTGCTGAACGGGGCCACTTGGAACGTGACTTCTTCGGACCTGTAATTGTCCGGCGAGCCGAACACCACATCAAGTGTGATTTTTTCGGTGCAGCGCGCTTCCCGGCTAGGGATTATTCCTCTGAAGGTTGTGCTGCTTCGCTCAATGCGGCTCCAGTCTATTTCCATTTTTTGAAGAGTTTCCTCGTAGATGAGGTTTAATTCTCTGCCGCCATCCATGAGTACCTTGGTAAGTCGAAAGCCGTCCACTATTGGACTGAGGACCAATGCGGCTGGTGCTCGGGCTGTTCGGAATTTAGGTTCGTCGCTGGCGTTGAAGGTGATGGCCGCGTTGCTCCAAGGATTTGTTGTTGCTACTTGGTAGACTTCGGTGAGGCTGTGGATTGTTCGTTTCCGCATATTGTTTGATGCGAAAGTTTCGAAGACTGTTGATACCGTACCGGTATTGTTGGTTTGGTTTTCCGGGGCTAGAAGCTCCTCGCCACTTTTGGCCACCTGCCGTAATATCCAACATGCTCGAAGGCTATGTGTTGGGGTGGCGCCCTCTGTACTGTGAATTGTACAGGGTCCGCTAGGCCATCCCTCCAGTACGGTTCCGTGCCCTTTATGGGGTTTCTGCTTTTTGGTTTTTGTACCTAGTGCCTGAGTGTAATGCACCCTTTTGTTGCGGACTAGGGTTGTATTCGGGGCCGGATTGTCCCAAAACTTATTTTCGGTTTTCCGGAAACTCTCCATCACACAGTACTTTCGTACTATGGATGCCAGGTCAGCGAAGCGTGTGATTTCACGACGATTGACGGCGTTCAAGATTCCCTTTTCCGTGCAATTATTGCAAAAAATTGAGATTGCGTTTTCCTCTTGGCAGTCCTTTATCCTGTCCATAACCAGGAGGAATCTGGCCCAGTAATGATGTACTGTTTCAGCAGGCTCTTGCCGGATTAGAGATAGATCGCATATGTCTGGGTGGGTGGGTTTAATTGAGTCCGGAACCCTACCCATCTCAAGGCTCAAGGGCCGAGAAGTTTCCGAATTCGGAAGCTTGGAAAGTGGAAGGTTGTCCAATGAGTCCGGTCCGATGCCTGACTTTAGGTTCAGCGCTTGATCGAAGTCCGTCCCTCCGCAGGAATCCGGCATGGAGGGTTCGGAAGCCCGGACACGACTAGTTTTCAATATAGGAGAAGAGTCGCCGCGATGTTCCTCTACCACCGCGACGTGGTGGGTAACCTGGGGAGAGTTAATCTCTCTCAGATCGGTTTTAAGCCCGATCTGATTGTAGTCTGTAGCGACTCCCAGGGCGGCGATGCGATCCAAGAGTTCGTTTATGGACGAGAGCTCTGTTGGATCTAGCTGCTCGGCGAATTCTGAGTTGACGTGAAGATTGCTTTTGATGACCCAAGAGGTCATCGTCAAAGCGGTGGCCGAACAGGCGGTCATGAGAAAACCACCTAGCCGGATAGTTTGGCCGGCGGCCAAGGCTCCTTTGGCGAAGATACCGTCCTTGAAGACGGGAAGAGGCATCCTTCCTATCGGTGACGGCATAGAGGAACTCTCAATGAAAGCACCAATGTCGGTGTCAAAACCGGCGGATCTCGGGTAGGGGGTCCCGAACTGTGCGTCTAGGCGGATGGTAACAGGAGACAAGGGACATGATGTTTTACCCAGGTTCGGGCCCACTTGATGGAGGTAAAACCCTACGTCCTGCTTGATTGATATTGATGATGTGGGTATTACAAGAGTAGATCTACCACGAGATCAAGGAGGCTAAACCCTAGAAGCTAGCCTATGGTATGATTGTTGTAATGGTTGTTGTGTCCTACGGACTAAAGCCATCCGGTTTATATAGACACCGGAGAGGGCTAGGGTTACATAGAGTCGGTTACAATGGTAGGAGATCTACATATCCGTATCGCCAAGCTTGCCTTCCACGCCAGGGAGAGTCCCATCCGGACATGGGACGAAGTCTTCAATCTTGTATCTCCATAGTCTTGGAGTCCGGCCGACGATGATAGTCCGGCTGTCCGGACACCCCCTAGTCCAGGACTCCCTCAAGGGGTTATTCGCGAGGTCCGCTACCCGGATTGGCTGGCCAACCCAGTTGTCGTGCCAAAAAAGGGGGAAAGGAACGTATGTGTGTCGACTTCACCAACCTCAACAAGGCCTGCCCACAAGATCCATTTCCGCTTCCTCGCATTGACCAGATCGTCGACTCCACCGCTGAGTGTGACGTGTTGTGCTTCCTGGATGCCTTCTCAGGCTATCACCAGATCAAGATGGCGGTAGAAGACATGGAAAAAATGGCTTTCCTGACCCCGTGCGGAGTGTACTGCTATACCTGCATGCCGTTTGGGTTACGCAACGTAGACACGACCTTTCAGCGGTTGATGCACATCGCCCTGGGCCAACAGCTCGGAAGGAATGCTGAGGCGTACGTCGATGACATTGTAGTGAAGTCTCGGGAGGCGAAAACCCTGATACAGGACTTGGAAGAAACCTTCGCTAGCCTCGATAAAGTGGACCTGTGGCTCAACCCAGAGAAGTGCGTATTTGGAGTCCCCTCGGGCAAGCTCCTGGGTTTCCTCGTATCTCATAGGGGCATCGAGGCCAACCCTGAAAAGGTCAAAGCAGTCGAAGACATGAGCCTGCCAAAGACCCTCAGAGAAATGCAGAAACTCACCCGGCGCGTGACTGCGCTAGGACGTTTCATCTCCAAGCTGGGGGAGCGAGCACTGCCCTTCTTCAAGCTGATGAAGAAGAAGGGCCCCTTTGAATGGACTGAAGAGGCTGACAAGGCATTCCAAGAACTCAAGAGGTACCTTACCAGCCCTCCGGTGATGGTAGCTCCGCATCCTCGGGAGCCTCTGGTGCTCTACCTCGCGGCCACCCCCTACTCCGCCAGCGCAGCCCTGGTAGCGGTCAGGGAGGAGCGTCAGGCCAAGGCCGCAACTGCCCTCCGGGAAGGAGCAAAGCAAAGCCAGGAGAGCCTCGCAAAGACCGCGGTCGCGGCCAAAGGGGATCAGCCGCAGCAGGAAAGCCCGCCCGGAGCAGAAGAGGCCCCACCAACCGACAAGGCGCTAGGGGCTCCGCCGTCTCAGGAGGCACCCCAACCTACGGAGGACGCGAACAGCACCAGCACTCACAGCCTCGTCGAGCACCCCATGTACTTCGTCAGCACGGTGCTACGGGACGCGAGGGCGCGGTACCCCATGCCACAAAAACTCCTCCTCGCGCTATTGGTAGCCTCACGCAAGCTGAAGCACTACTTCCAAGCTCATCCCATCAAGGTCGTCTCAGCATACCCTCTGGAGAGGGTGCTCAGGAGCCCCAACTCAGCTAGAAGAGTCGCCGAGTGGAACATCGAACAGCAAGCATTTCAGCTAGAATTCAGCACAACTAGAGTCATCAAGGGGGGCGCATTGGCAGATTTCATGGCAGAATGGACGGAGGCACCCGGCCTCGAAGCAGGTGAAGACCGATTGCTTTCTCCGGGGAGCGAGGCACGGGACGGCTGGGTCATGTACTTCGATGGGGCATTCTCCCGACATGGCGTGGGGGCCAGCGCAGTGCTCGTATCCCCTACTCAGGACAAGCTCTATTACGTCGTGCAGCTCTGTTTCCAGCACGGGGAAAAGGTCTCCAACAACATAGCAGAATATGAAGGCCTGATAGCCGGCCTGGGAGCCGCAGTCACTTTGGGGGTAAAGCGCCTCATCATCAAGGGCGATTCACAACTCCTCGTCAACTTCTCCAACAAGATATACGAGCCGAAGGACGAGCACATGGAAGCCTACCTCGCGAAGGTTCGCAGAATGGAGAAACAGTTCTGGGGGCTGGAGCTGCAGCATGTGCCTCGCGGCACCAATCAAGAGGCGGATGACATCGCCAAGAGGGCGTCCAGGCAGCTTCCTCAGGAGCCTGGCGTCTTCGAAGAGCGACTCCTCAGGCCCTCGGCGGCACTACCACTATCAAGCGCGGCGCAACCTCGGGAGGAGCTTCCCCAGCCGCCTGCCTTGGGAGCCCCAGTCTACGGCTCGGCATCAGGGGCACGCCTGCTCCTGGCGTTGGAGCCTCAGGAAGGGTTGTGGATCACGGAGCTCAAGAGCTACTTGACGCGGGGGACCCTGCCGGAGAAGGAGGAGGAGGCGGAGCGTGTGGCGCGGCAAGCCACGACCTACTGCATCAAGGATGGAGAGCTTTACCGGAGGCGATCGAATGATGTGTCCCTACGCTGCATTTCCAGAGAGCAAGGGAAGGAATTGCTAGAAGACATACACGGTGGAGACTGTGGGCATCACTCATCGTCACGGACCCTCATTGGCAAGGCGTTCCGCGGTGGGTTCTACTGGCCCACAGCACTCAGCGACGCTGTTGAGCTGGTAAAGGCTTGTGAGGCCTGCCAATTTCACGCCAAGAAGATCCATCAGCCGGCGGGAGGTCTGCAAACTATACCCTTCTCATGGCCATTCGTAGTTTGGGGGCTGGACATTATAGGCCCGTTCCCTCGGGTGCCAGGGGGCTATCGCTACCTCTACGTCGCCGTGGACAAGTTCACCAAGTGGGCTGAGATGGAAGCTGTCCGCACCATCCCAGCGGGCTCTGCGGTCAAGTTCATCAGGGGCCTCGTGAGCCGGTTTGGGGTGCCTAACCGCATCATCACCGACAATGGTTCACAGTTCACCAGCAATCTCTTCAAAATGTACTATGCTAACCTTGGAACGCAGATATGCTACGCTTCGGTGGCGCACCCCCGCAGTAACGGCCAGGCCGAGCGAGCCAACGCGGAGGTCCTAAAGGGCCTCAAAACCAGGACCTTCAAGAAGAAGCTGGAGGCCTGCGGCAGGGACTGGCACGACGAGCTCCAGTCCGTGTTGTGGTCCATCCGCACGACCGCGGCCAAGCCGACTGGCGAGACCCCGTTCTTCCTCGTCTACGAAGCAGAAGCCGTCCTCCCTCACGAGGTCAGGCGTCGCTCCGCATAGGTCCTGGCGTTCGACGAGGCGCAGCAGGACGCCATGCGGGGGACGGATCTCGTGCTGGGGGAGGAACATCGTCGAGAGGCCGCGCTGCGAGCGACAAGGTATCAACAAGTGATGTGGCGATACCACTGCCGCAACATCCGCCCCAGGACTCTTGAGGTAGGGGACCTCGTGCTCAGACGGGAACTCTCCAGGGAAGGGTTGCACAAGCTCTCTCCCATGTGGGAGGGCCCGTTCAAGGTTGTTCATGTTTCCAGGCCCGGCTCCGCACGCTTGGAGACTTAGGAGGGGGTGCCCATCCCGAACGCGTGGAACATCCAGCATCTCCGGAAGTTCTACCCTTGAAGAAAGGCCTGGAGCCTGTAAAGAAGGCAAACGCCTGTGAAGCTCATTTTCCCGAGAAAGGCCCGGAGCATGTGAAGAAGGCAAACGCCTGTGAAGCTCATTTTTCCGAGAAAGGCCCGGAGCCTGTGAAGAAGGCAAACGCCTGTGAAGCTCATTTCCCCGAGAAAGGCCCGGAGCCTGTGAAGAAGGCCCAGTGCCTGTGAAGCTCGCCGCGTCGTGACACTCTCACGCAATAATGAGTGGGGCTGTACATGCCCCAGAGTCTCCGGAGAGCCGCCCTCGGGCCTCAGGGGCTCCCTCCCACGCCCAGTGGCAGCACTTAGCTCCGCGCTGGTGAGAAGATGTCGAAGACTAGATTAGGTGCCAGACGCGGCTTTTTCATTTGCTTTCTGCAGTTGGCTTGTTCGTTCCTATTTGAAGTTTTATTGAAGTCGTTCCCGTCCTTGGCTTGTGATTCTTTGTCTTTTTCGCTCACTTGCCTCGATTTCTCTCGTGCAAGTCTCTCGAGGGAACAACGCGGGCACCCTCGCAAGTATTTTCTGCCCTTGTCGTTTGAAGCTTTCCTATCCAGGTCCACTATGGGAGCACCCCTCCCAGTCCGTGCCCCACGGGCATCACAACACGAACACAGGACCTGGGTTGGTCGCCTCCACAACCGAGGCCGGAAGCTACCCCTCCTGACTAATCCTTGCAGGACATGAAGCGTTCGACGAGGCCTCGGCCTCGAGAAGCGAAGACCGCGACAGGTCCCCCCGAGCTAAGTAATTCCTGCACGCGGGCATGTGGCACAAAAGCACGACATAGAAATAGCGGAAACAGCATGTTAATTAACAGCAACAGTTCAGCATGCCCCCATGGGGCCCTACACTACTTTCTCTTTGCGCAGGGAAGGGAGAAAACAAAATAGGCACGGCTTGCTCGGCACCAACTCGCGGCGAAGGCTCGTACCGCCTCCGGAGCTCCTCCTCGCGCTTCACCAAGGCGCGACGGCGGGCTGACCCGCTACCTCCCTCCAGGCGGGCGCGACGGCATGGGGGCTGGTCGCGGCCACCACTGGAGGAACTTCTGTCCGAAGGAGAACCACCGAAGCTCGACGAGCCCCGAGCGCCGCCGACCATGCGCCTGCTGTCATCTTCATCCCGATCATCACCGGGGCTGGGTACATGGCCGCGGTCATCGTCTTAGGGGCAGCACCCGGCACGGCCACCGTCTTCTCTGAACACCCTCACGTGGAGGGTGGTGCCGCCGTCGAACTTGAAGTGTAGAGTGCACTGCCGGCTCAGGCCACGCGCGCAGGCAAATGTTTGCCAGCAGCGGGTCAGGTCCACATTCCCGGCGACGGAGACCTCAAGCACAGCCTAGGAGGCCCTGCTACAACAACCGTCCGCCTGAAGCCAAAGGTCGCCCGGAGCGCCGGTCGGAAGTTCACCCAGAAAGAAGCGGGGAAGCTAGAGCCAGGTGCTGGTCGGCTCTACCGACCACACGACAAACTCCGGCAGCACCTCCGTTGAGTGGAAGCGTGACCTAGGGGGTCGCGCAGTTGCGGCACGCCTCCCATCGACAACCTGGCGCCCATCGCCGTGCAGGGGATCGCCACCACGACCACGGGAAGCCGCTACGGGAGCCACAGGATGCTTGCGAGGACGGCCTCGACCACGCTTGGCCGGGTGAGAGTCAGGCCCAACCTGGCGGGCCTTCCCCTTCTCCGCGGCCGAGAACCTCTTCGACGGAGCCATGGAGAGAAAGGAGTAGCAAGAGGGGATGGACTGGAAGGGCTTGCGCCGTTTCCTACTTATAGCCGGAGGAGGCCAACCGTCGGCCTCCACGATCACAGGTAATCATGACCCATTTCTGCGTGCAGGGACTTGTCAAGTCATGCAGTCGCCGAGGGATCATGGGGAAGCGGAGACGCCCACAACCAATCAATCGCCACGCGGCGCCCAAGGCCGCAGGCTGTTAGGGCCCGCGGCGCTTCGCACTTGTCCCTTCGCTTCTCTGCTAAGCCAAGTCCGGGCGCGCCTTGGGCCCGGGGGCTACTGTCGGCGTTCTAGGAACGGGAGTCCCCAGACTTGCCGGCCTGCGGCGTGGCTCGAGTGGGGGCCTAGCGCGGCCCAGCTTCATCAGCTCAAGCTCAAGACCCTCGCGAGGGGCCAAGCCTCGCGGGGCGGACAACGGGAACCTTCCTCAGGAGCAGCCTCGTCAGGCAGGCTCACGAGGAGGCGGAGAGATCAAGGCAGGGTACCTCACGAGGGTGCCCCGTGATGCAGGCCCTGATGATCGAGATTAGGCGGGCGTCAGGCGGGCGCCAGCCTACGTAGTGTCCTCGTTTCCCCTTTGGTGCAAAGGAGGCAAGCACAGGCCAAGGCATCAGGCAAAGGTTACCGCTTCGGTGCAACAAGACCGAGACCAACAGAGCGGCATGACGGAGGTCATCGTGGAGCCTAGGACAGCGTCACCGTCAGAGCCTTTGGCAACCGAAGACAAATTTTAGTCAGGATAAGTGTACTAGATGTTCCCCTTCAAAATGGCCAATTGTTGGCGTCCTCCCCGCTCATTTTTTGGGAAGAGGCCCAGGCCCTCCCTCTATAAATAGGACTAGCCACCACAAAGAGAGGGGGGAGATATTCACTAGAGAGAGAGAGAGGCGATCAAACTCACCCAAGCAGTTCATCGCACCAGCTCAAGAACAGCCCCTCACGTGGTTGTGCTTCCTTTGTACTGTTCATCATCAGCCCCTGAGGCAATCCACCACAGCACACCCTGGAGTAGGGTATTACACCACAACTGTGGCCCGAACCAGTATAAACCATGTGTCTCTTGTGCTATTCATCGTTTCTAGTTTAGATCCCTCGCTAACCATTCAAGCGTGAGCTGGTAGGGAAAAGATCTCCGTGCGCACCCCAGTGTTCGAACCTCAAGGGTCTGCCAGAACCCGAAATCCGACAGTGTCGGCTTGCTCGTTGTCGTTACTTGGCACATGGAGAAACTCGCACCCCTCAAAATATCCACTAAGTTGCTATACGAGGAAGCGGTAGCTCGCCATGTTTGCATCTTTGGCGTCCCAGTCGCCTGAGAACTGCTGGACCACCAAGTCAGAATAGCCATAACACAGGATCCGGCGGATGTCGAGCTCTTTGGCAAGCCGGAGCCCATGAATTAGTGCCTTGTATTCGGCAACGTTGTTGGAGGCGGTGAAATGGATTTGCAGCACATATTTGAGCTTGTCGCCTTTGGGAGATGTGAGGACGATGCCGGCTCCCAAACCGGTGCGCATCTTGGAACCATCAAAGTGCATCCGCCAATGAGTGGAGTCGGGCGCTGGTGGCAGGTACTGGGTCTCGGCCCAGTCGACGAGGAAGTTGGCCAGCGCTTGTGACTTGATGGCGGTGCGAGGTTGGTAGTAGATGGTATAGGGGGGCAAATCTATGGCCCACTTGGCGACTCGGCCCGATGCATCTCGGCTTCCAATGATCTCGACCAATGGAGCCGTGCAGACCACAGTGATAGGGTGCTCTTGAAAATACGGCTTTAGCTTTTTGGCGGCGAAGTGTACACCGTAACACATCTTCTGGTAATGGGGGTAGTTCTGCTTGGAGGTCGACAGTACTTCACTCAGGTAATACACTGGTCTATGGACTGGTAGTGCCTTGCCTTCCTCTTTGCACTCCACCATGATGACTGTGCTGACCACTCGGCTGGTGGCGGCGATGTAAAGGAGCATGGGCTCTTTAGGAGTCGGGGCTGCCAAGACAGGTGGAGTAGTCAACATCTTTTTGAGCTGGAGGAAAGCTTCATCCGCCTTGTCGTTCCACTCGAAAAAGGTGGTTTTCTTCATGAGCTGGTACAGAGGAAGAGCCTTCTCTCCCAACCGAATGATAAAATGGTTGATGGACGCCAAATAGCCAGTGAACTTCTACACATCCAGCAGTCGACGAGGTACTTCCATCCTCTCGATGGCCTTGATCTTCACAGGGTTGCACTCTATGCCACGTTCAGAGACTAGGAATCCAAGAAGCTGGCCGGTTGGTACTCCGAAGACGCAGTTCTCTGGGTTGAGCTTGATTTGAAATCGGCGCAGATTCTCAAAGGTCTCTTTGAGGTCCTCTAGCAGCGTTCTGCGCTTCTCCGTCTTCACCACTACATCGTCCACGTAAACGTGGGCGTTCCTGCCGAGTTGCTTGAGGAGGCACTTCTGCATGCAGCGTTGAAAGGTGGCGCCGGCATTCCTCAAGCCAAATGTCATGGTCAGGTAGCAGAAGGCTTCGAATGGTGTGATGAAGGCGATCTTCAATCTGTCAGCTGGATTCAGCTTGATTTGGTGGTATCCTGAATATGCATCCAAAAAGCTCAACAGCTCGCATCCGGCTGTGGAGTCTATCACTTGGTCAATTCATGGCAAAGCAAACGGGTCCTTCGGGCATGCTTTGTTGAGGCTAGTGTAATCGATACACATACGCCACTGCTTGTTTTTCTTCAGTACGAGGACTGGGTTGGCCAGCCACTCTGGAAAGATAACTTCCACGATGAAGTCGGCTGCCAACAGTCGGGCTATCTCTTCTCCAATGACTCTTCTCTTCTCTTCTGACAGGTGGCGCAAGGGCTGTCTGACGGGCTTGGCATCGGGCCAGATGTGTAACTTGTGCTCGACGAAATCCATCAGAACACCTGGCATGTCTTTGGGGGACCATGCAAAGATGTCCCGATTCTCATGGAGGAAATCGATGAGCTCGCCTTCCTATTTGCTGTCAAGGCCCGTACCTATGACAGCGTACCTCTCCGGGTGCTCTGGGTCCAAGGGTATCTTCTTTGTCTCTTTGGCCGGCTTGAACGAGCCCTCAGCTTCCGACTCCTTGGGGTCAGGCGACATCTCCGGCCGCTTTCCAGCCATCGCCACAACCCGGTCAAGGAGCCGCTTCTCAGCTGCGATCACGAGGGACTCGTCCAACCGACTGCTCTCTTCTGTACAGGCAAACGACTTCTTGTAGTCACCGGCTCTGGTCAGAATCCCCTTGGAACTCGGCATCTTCATCTTGAGGTAGGCATAGTGGGGACTGCCATGAACTTGGCCACAGCAGGTCGGCCAAGCAGCGCATCGTAGGGACTTTCAAGGTCCACCACCTCAAACCAGACCTGCTCTCGGCGAAAGTGATGTTTGTCCCCGAAGAGGACGTCTATCTGGATCTTGCCGATTGGTGAGCAGGAAAGACCAGGAACTATTCCGTGGAAGACAGTCCGGCTGGGCTGAAGCTGTCTTTGCTTGATTCCTAACTTCTCCATAGTATCCTTGTACAGGATGTTGATGCTGCTGCCACCGTCTATCAGAACCCGGGAGAAACGAGCAGCTCGCCTGTCTGTGGCAAAGGTGGCATCCAAGACCAGAGCATAGGAGCCGGGTTTGGGCATCACCTCTGGGTGATCGGCTCTGCTCCAGCTGATGGGTTTCTCTGACCAATGCATGAACTCTGGAACCTGAGTTGCTACTGCATTCACTTCTTGCTGCTGCCGCCGCCTGCTGCGCTGGTCATCGACCACGCTGGTGAATATGACGTACGCTCCATGCTTGTCGGAGTAATTGGACACAGATACCCCGAAGACGGCGAGACAATAAATCAAGACATCGGGGCTAGCAAAGCCCCTCGGTCCGACTGCCCGGCTACTCCTGCCGGCTCCTCGTCCGACTGCCCTGCCCGGCCGGCTGCCGGCTGCCGACTGCGCCAACCAGTCGGTTGCCGACTACGCCAACCAGCCGGCTGCCGACTGCAGTCCGAAGCGACATCGACAAGACCCTGACAAGACGGCCATACCACGGACAAGACAACCGTACCACGACGCCATCATGTACAGTGTCATTTGTCCCTGGGCACTATTTATGAAGTGACCCAGGAGACAAGCATGACACCCACACCATGCCCTCATGTCCACTACCTTAGCTTAGGTAGTAAGCTACCCCCATGCCTATATAAGGCACCCATCCATCCATCCACCAGATATAGCCACGCCACATGCACTTGGTCGGCCACAAGGCCACTCACGCATGCATGCTAAGGCACATGCAGCCACTAGCTCATATGCATATATGCCAAGTCAGATGCCTATGGCACTGACTCCAGATACAGCTCCAGGAGCGCTTTGTACTGCCCGATGTACACCCCAGATATATACTCAGACATGCAGGAGTAGGGGTATTATCTCTCCGGAGAGCCCCAAACCTGGGTAAACTAGCGCGTGCTACTCGCATACCCATCCCCGGATATTCCGGCAGCAGTCTTGCCCTCACATGAAGCCACCTTGTGGCATATGTCGTCTTACAACACCCCCCGTGAGAATACCACGACAATGCTCTTCTGGAAACTCGTCCTGTATGGCTCCGACTGGTCTGGCCGCCGGCTGCTGGGGCGGAGGAGGAGGCTGCTGCCCAGCAGGTAGGGGAGGCAGGAGGTCGTCTCCCTTGGCGATCCTGGTGAGCCAATGACACTTCCGAGTGGTGTGGTTTGACGGCTTCACGCCGCTATGCAATTTGCATGGTGCATCCAGAGTCTGCTCGTACTCGAAAGCCGGCAGCCAATTGAACTTGCCGCCCTTCTGCCGCTTGGAAGGAGCCTGCCTTCTGGCCGCTGGTCTTCAACTGTCGCCACCTGCCGGCTGGTGGAAGCTGGCTGCGGGGCCTTGCGCTTGTGGTCGTTCTGCTGTTGACGCCGACCTGTGTCTCCAGCCGGAGTTCTGGGAGCTTGAGGGGCCATCTTGCCAGATGAATTTACTTGGATCTCCGCCTTCATGGAGGAGTCGGCCGTGGCATATTTGTCTGGTACGATCAGCAACTCGTCGAGGGTTTCCGGCTCGTCGCAGAGAAGCTTGTGCTTGAGGAGGGTGCCCTCTCGGCATCCGGCGGTGAAGTACTCGATGGCTTGCACCTCGTGCACGCCCTCGCAAGAGTTGTGGAGCTCGGCCCAACGCGTGAGGTAGTCGCGAGTCGACTCGTCGGGGCCTTGTACGCACAAGGAGAGCTGGCGGGGCTTGGGCGGCCGCTTGTACATGCTGGTGAAGTTGCGAACGAAGGCGTCGGTGAAGTCGACCCAACTGTTGATGCTTCGGGGCTTCAGGCTGTTCAGCCATGTCCGGGCAGTTCCTTGGAGCATGAGTGGAACGTATTTCATGGCAACTCGCTTGTTGCCGTTTGTTATGATGATGGCTGTGGAGTAGTCGACCAGCCAGTCCTCTGGCTTCACGGAGCCGGTGTATTTGGGTGTGTCTCTTGGGAGCATGAACCCTTTGGGGAAGGGCTCGTCTCATATGCGGGGACCGAAACAAGGCGGACCCAACTCATCCTCTTCTTCTAGCACCAGGGATCGGTTGAGGCGGTCGATCCGGTGGCGGGCATCATTTTCTCCGATTCCTTCTCAGCGGCCAAGGTGGTCGCCGAGTGATGGGTGATCAACAGGCGGTGGGGAAATGCGCCTTTCCCTGCGAGGGGGAGGTCGCGTTCTATGGAGAGCCGAGTCTGACTGTGGCTGGCAACCGGCCCCTTGTCTTTTCTAGCACGGACGCCACCAGTCGGCGTCCGAGAAGTTGCACCTTGATCTCGGCAATGAGGCAGATCGTCGTTTTGCCGGTGCGGCACCTCGGTGCGGCAGCCGGCTTCGTGCTACTCGGCGCCCGCATCGAGGAGTCACTGGACGCGCTCCGCCATCTGACAATGCTACTTGCCCTCGAACTTGTCCAGCTCTTCTGCTGTTGCCTAGGCGGCTTGGATGTTTTCCGCAGGCGTCGCGTAGATGGGGCAATCTGCCCCGAACAGGTTGGCGATGGCCACCCCGCGCTGCTGGACCATGCCAAGGCAGCTAGGCCCAGTAGGAGCCGGCGTGCCGCCCACAGCACGATCCATTTCGCGCTGGTAGGCTTCCGACAGGCGTCTCATGTCGGCCAGCTTGTTGGCGCCTTCGACGAGCTGGAGGCGGAGTGCCTCCAACGTCTCGGCGTTGGCATCTTCGGGAATGGGTGCTGACAGGTCTTGCAGCGCCGCGTCAAGCGGGTCGCGAGCACCTCCGCCGGAGTGCTCGCCGTGTCCGATGACTAGCACCTCCGTGACGATGCTTCCGCCGCTCTCTGCGCGAGAGAGCGGCTCGTCGTAGACCACCACGTTGGTGGGGAATGCGTCGAGCAACGCTGTGTCGGAGTCAACCGACATCGGGTCGGTGGAGCCTACCAACTCCAGGTCCACAGCTGGCTCGCTGGAGACGTGAGTTGATCGAGGAGGACCGCGAGGAGGCTCTCGAGGCCTTCGGGGCCCGCGTCGGATGCGGGCTCGTCGGAGAGGCGGACTTCGCCAACGAGATCAGCGAGGCAGCTTGCCCCGCAGGCCAATTCCGCGCCATGTAGCGCATTGACGTAGACGCCGTCTGGAATGTCGGGCTAGCTGCGCTCGCCGGGGAGGAAAAGGGTTCCCGTCCAGAATAGGTCTCCGGACGACGGTGCACCTTGCCCCATGGTGGGCACCAAATGTCGAGGGTTGGGTGCGACATATGCCAAAGGATGGCTTATCATGGTGGGAGCGAGTAGAACGTCGCCGGTGCCCGGAAGCCGGATGAAGCGTAGACATGAATGCCGGCGTACTTTACCTAGGTTTGGTGCTCTCCTAGGAGATAACACCCCTACTCCTGCTCTGCGGGGTCTCCGCATGATCACTAAGGCTCAAGTGAATACACAAGTGCTCCTCGAGCTGTATTCTAGAGGTAGGAGAAGGCAAGGCTAGCTCTTCCCTTTCCTCTATGATCTGGTCTAACTATCTCAGGTCCGGAACCCTTTGCATGGGTGCCCTCAGGGGTTTATATAGGCCTAACCCCCAAGGGTACATTGGTAATCCGGCCGGGGTAGGGCCCGGCCGTTAGTCTCTCTTGCGCCGGCTTCTCCACCGACTGCTGGGGCCCACCGACTAGTGGGTCTCGCCGTTCGGCAAGGTACTGGCCGACAGGCCATACCTGCCACTCCCGGGCTTGTCGGCGGCTGATCACTGTAGCCGCGTCTCTAATGATGCAGGCTTGGTCGGGAGGTCATGGCTACAGCCCCGCGCCTGGCGGGCGATTACTGTAGCCACTCCCTATCTTGTCTGGTTGATGGCGCGTGGGCCCCGAGGAAGGGGTCGGCCGACTCCTAGAGGCCGACCTCCCTCGGGTCCGACTGGTAGGGCTCTTTGCTGTCTTCTGGACTCTCGCTGACTGGCAGGGCCCACCGTCCTTGGGCCGTACAGATAGGCCGTTGTGGGAACAGGACTCCGCCCATAAGGGGTGATGTCAGGGGAACGGTGGCAACAGTGCCGCGCCGGGCGGAGATCTCCGCCGGTACAGGGCACTGTGGCCATGCTTGCCTGATTTGGAGGAGGGGATGGGCTATACTGTAGCCACTCCCCGTCCCGTCCCCCTGACGAGGGCACAGGCTCTGCAGGTGTCGCGGGCCGACTCCCTGAGGTCGGCTTCTCTGGCAGCCGCCTGGCGGGAGTCGGCTTGACTTAGCCTTGCATTGAGGACTCGACCGCCCATGGGAAGCCGGCTACTCCTTCAGTCGGCTTCCAGAAGGCGGCTCTTCGTCTCGTCGTCTTGAGGGGCGCAGTCAACCCCGATGTCTTGAAAGGGTTTGTGTCTCGGGTTAGCCTACCTGTGGCCCATTACTCCGACAAAAATAGTGGATGTATCACTAAATAAAGTCATGACCTCTCCAAATCCACTTTCGTCAATATTGTAATAAGATTCAACACCCTCCAAAATAATGGGATCACTACTACCTAGAGTTGACACTCTTCCAAACCCACTTTCATCAATGTAATCATCATAAATAGGAGGCATGTTATCATCATAATAAATTTTCTTATCGAAAGAAGAAGGAATCAAATGATCATATTCATTAAGCAAAGCATCTCCAAGCTTAGAACAAGCATTATTTCCAGCAAATAAATCTTCAAACATATCATACTCATCAAACATAACATCCCCAAGTTTGTGGTTTTGCATATCATCACAATCATTTTTATCAGTAGCATGAATGGCACCAATAGTATAGCAAACATTATTATCATATTCTTCCAAGCAAGTGCTAAAAATATTATCAAGATCATAATTGATATCGTTGTCTTCCCAATCATAATCATCACAACAAGCAATAGGCATAACAAAATCATCGTTAATATCATCATCCTCCATCAACATATTTGATTCACTTTCCTGAGGCACAATGGTGATGGGAGAAACTTTATTTTGGAGAGATACCTTTTTACCTCTATTCTTTCATCTTTTCTTCTTCTTCACCACACCATGTGTGGGTTTAATTAATTCTTCCAAGCTTCTTGTTGATGAGATTGATTGGATAGGAGGCTCCTCCTCGCGAACTGATTCATCATAATAAACACTAGGAGGGTATTGGGAAACATTTTCCCTTTCATTAGTACTCTCTTCATATTCCATTTGTTTTCTTGTCTTTAGGTATTTGGCAATATAAGGATTCTCAATGCAATTTAGCGCACAAAACATATAAATTTCCTCTAGATCACAAAGAAATCTCTCGAGATTAAATTTTGGAATACCTTTAGTTATACATTTCATTTCTTCATACCCCAAAAGAAGACTAAGCTCTTTATGATGCTCAAGGGTAATCAATTTATCACAATTTTTGGACACGATTTGATCATGGAAGAATCTGCATTGGAGATTTAAATGACCACATTCATTGCAAAGTTCACAAGGATGGCGAAAAAATTAAATCTTTCAGCATAATCATCTAGCCTCTCTTGCAACTTTTTCGTTTCTAAATATTTATGCTTCTTACAAAATCTATCTTCCCTTCTTAGTGTGCAATTGCACTCCCAATTCACTCTGCAAAAAGTGACATGCTTATAATAAACATTTTGTCATGACTTGTGCAATCATCATTAGCATTTTGGATATTCAAAGAATTCATACTAACAATATTGCAATCATGCTCATCATTCAAATATTTTGCGATAAGCATTTTATTGACTTCTTCTTCTAACAATTGAGCACAATTTTCCAAAACATCATTTTCAAGAAAGATATTATGAAGATGATTAATAATATGATGCAACCTCAATTCCATTTTTTTGTAGTTTTCCTTTATAAACCAAACTAGTGATAAAACAAGTAACTAAAAGATTCAATTGCAAGATCTAAAGATATACCTTCAAGCACTCACCTCCCCGGCAACGGCGCTAGAAAAGAGCTTGATGCCTACTATGCAACTTTATTCTTGTAGACATGTGTTGGGCCTCCAAGCGTAGAGTTCTGTAGGACAGTAGCAATTTTCCCTCAAGTGGATGACCTAAGGTCTATCAATCCGTGAGAGGTGTAGGATGAAGATGGTCTCTCTCAAACGACCCTGCAACCAAATACAAGAAATCTCTTGTGTCCCCAACACACCCAATACAATGGCAAATTGTATAGGTGCACTACTTTGGCGAAGAGATGGTGATAGAAGTGTAATATTGATGGTAGAAATATAATTTTTATAATCTGAATAAATAAAAACAGCAAGGTAGCAAATAGTAAACGGGCACAAAAGCGGTATTGCAATGCTTAAAAACAAGGCCTAGGGTCCGTACTTTCACTAGTGCAATCTCTCAACAACGCTAACATAGTTGGATCATATGATTATCCCTCAAAGTGTAACGAAGAAGCACTCCCGAGTTCCTATTAGCGGAGAACAAAAGATAGGAATTGTTTGTAGGGTACTAAACCACCTCAAAGCAATTATTTTTGTTCGATCTATTCAAGAGTCCATATTAAAATAACGCAAAGCTATTTTTTCGTTCGATCTATCCTAGAGTCCGTACTAAGATAACACCAAAGAAAGTTCTTATTCATAATACTCAATCCACACAAAGAACTATAAAGAGACCCCAAAGTTTCCATCGGAGAAAAGATAATAAAAACGTGCATCAACCCCTATGCATAGATTGCCCCAATATCACCATGGGAATCCGCGAGTTGAATGCCATAACATATATCAAGTGAATCAATATGATACATCATTGTCACCTCAAGTATCACTACAAAAAAATACACTTCCATGATGATACGTGTTTGTCACAGTAGGTCACTTTTTCTGTCATGCATGTACATCCATGACGATTTTATGACAGAATCAAGATAGTCATACCTGTGTTGTCGTAGAAGTGTTCCATGACATTACCAAAATTATCATCACAGAAGTGTCCACTTCCATGACGATAAATAGCGCGTCATCGAAGTGCTTTCGTCAAGGGTGACCGACACGTGGCATCCACCATAACAGGTCGCCGTTAAGCTATCGGGTCTGGTTTTGGATCCGATAACCGGTTAACAGCCCAGACCAATGGGTATTTTCAACGTGTAAAATTCTCATTGGCCAGAGGAAACACGTGTTGGCTCACCGTTGGGACAGATGTCATCCACTCATTGGACGGGAGGGGCCTATGATACGTCGACACGTGGGACGGCCCAATAGAGGCCCATTCCGGTGAAAAGGCTGACCTGTTTGACTTGGTCAAAAGGAAACGGGACGGCCCACGGTAATCCTGTTAACGGCCTGTTCGTATATAGCCCATTTACGGTCTGCTAACTACCGGCCCGTTACGACCTATCGAAATTAAGCCCAGTAGCTTCATCTGGACCGTCCAATATGATTCCAGCCCGTTGTAACTTCCGGCCCATGTATGGCCCATGATGTATTTAAGCCCATATGAGGCCCTTTGTAACTCTCAGCCCATTAAAGGCTCGAGATGAAACTGGCCCATAATGAACAGTGTATTGCTTTATACCCATTAACGACCCATTATTCTGTCGGCCGTTTCCAGCCAGTGTTAACTTTCAGCCTTCTAAGGGCCTATTTATTCTTGGGCTCATTTCTAGAATTCGGTTAGACACGGTCCGTTACTGGCCTGTTCCGTTTGTGGGCCAAATACAGCATGTGGTTACATTCAGCCCGTTTGTGGCCCGTTAACCCGTTGGGCTGTTTTCATAGCGTTATCAAATACGGCCTACTAACGGCCTGTTATGGTCCACGAATAGTATGACCCATGTTTGGCGAAATGATTATACGCCCCATAGAAGGCCCACTGATCCTACAGCCCGTAGAAGACCAATGGATCCTACGGCCCGTAGAAGGCCCATGGATCATACGGCCCGTAGAAAGTCCATGGATCCTACGGCCCGTAGAAGGCCCATGTATCCTACGGCCCGTAGAAGGCCCAGCGATCCTACGGCCCACAGGAGGCCCATTGTTACAACAGTCCAGGTGTTGCCATGATTATTGTGGCCTAGTTACCAAAAAATAGGTTATTGTGGCCACTAGAAAAATGCGGAAAAGAACTGCAGTGACTACAAGCAAACAACTAAACAAGACAATAAGGGAATAAATAAGCGAGCAACTAACGCTAGCCTGTTACAACTATTACACATATTACATCCAGTTGGCATCAAAGTTCGCCACCAGTGCAAATATAGGGAACAAAGCAGCATATACATACACTGGCCGTCAAAATTGGCCACCAGTGCAAATAAATGCGGCAGCCAAACAAGTCCATAACTGAAATAACTTCAGAAGAGCTCAAGAAACGTTATCCTGGGTATCCACCATGGTGGCAATAAACTTAGCAAGCTTATTAGCTTTGTCATGTTTGGTGCTAAAATCTTCCAACGCTTGTTGTTAAACCAGAAAGTATGCATCTGAATGCTCCAGGGACTTCCGCAGTCCTTTCACTTCTTGTCGCAGCACAGCTGATCGGTGTCTTTTAGCTTGTAGTTGAGACTCAAGAAACCGAACAGATTCAGACAGTGAGTTTGAATAGCTTGTGCGAGCGGTAGTGGCCAGTAACTCGAACAGTAAACCAAGATAGGACTTTGGGGTTGCCTCACTGTCTTAAAGATAGTTTTCCTTAGTTGTATTATCAGCTTTGTTGGAGACCAACAAGGATGTCTCACGATCCTGAACCTTATCTGCATTACTTCCTTTATCATTGCTTAATAAGGCACTCTTCCCCAATATTCTGTCAGCATTCTAAAAGAAGAAACAAGTTGACACATAACATGTTTAGCATGTACTAGTATGTGAAACTCATTTCGGTGAACCAGTTCATTAGTAAGGTGGACAGTATTAAACTACCAAGTCTTCTACTGCCAAGTAGTACATTATAAAAGCATCAAACAAACATATATCTATGTCCTATAGTCACTGCATTGTCTTGCCAAATCAAAATAGAGACACGGTTCAAATCATATCAGTTCAAGAGAAAGCAGCACTGAAAGAATACAAAGCGTGGGAAACTAAACGGCACAACAAGATTTCAGATGGGTACCACGGGTCTACATGTACAACAACACTATTGGCCCTGTTATGATGCGAGTAATGTGCATCATATGAGAACTCAACTGTATACACAATTGGAATTGAAATCAACAGAGCTATTTATAAGAGCAAACATGTTAAAGAAACATGCGTAAACATACCTGTTGTGCCATTGGAGTTTCCATTGGATCATTCAATTTAAAAATAAGTTTGTATGAGTAAATACAGTGATACAAGAGTAAAGCAGTATGCACGATGGCAATGGAATCTTAAATGAGAACAGTTGTTCTTCAGGTTTAAGCACTTGTTCTACATGAATAGAGTACAATAAGACGCAAGCATATAGTACTTAAAATAAAATGAGCTCATAGACCTTACCACATTCTTGGTTCGGGAACAGTAAAGAACAAGGTGTTCCCAGTCATCGTCCAGTAAATGTGTCTCAGGAGAACGTAAGGGAATTTGATGAGTTTCTTTGCCAGTGAAGTACGTTTTCTTTAGGTAATTCTGATACTACCACCAAGCATTCTTGAAGATAGCAGAGGTATTAGCACAGGTTACCTCATCCTGAGTTTCCAAATCGGTCCTTCTCTATAGAGAAAAATGGGAAAATTTGCTGTATTATAACCATCATGGAGGTAGAATGGATGGGACAAAGCAAAGTAATTGCCATGAATAATATCACTTGCACATAACTCCTCGACAAACACCTGCAACTGGCATTTTCCTTCATCTTCAGTATAATATTTCCATGATGGTAAGATACCAACATAGGATTTAACAACATCAAAGCGATAGATGCTAAACTATGAATGGCTGGTTATGCTTCCTCCACAGGAATAGGTGTACTAACTAGTGGAGTTGGGGTTCGCCGTGGTAGTACTAGTGCTTTGGGCACTGGATCTGCCTTACTAACTGCTCTTGTTTGGGAGCTCTGTGGTGGATATGGTGTTGTGTCAATAGGAACTAGGTTACTATCTGCTGGGGTTGGGGTTAGATTGGCGAAGCTGGTTCTCTGTCCATCATAGTAGGTGTAAAATTTCTGAGAGTCTGGGTTATGTGTGGTAGGGCTAGTTCTCGTGGATGTACAACCGGGGTGCTATCTCCACCAAGAGGTAGCACTGTTTTATTTGAAGACCGTGGTTTTACTCTGCTAGATACTACCATCACTCGCTCCAATTCAAATGGCTGATAAACAGGAAACATAGTTGAATGTACAGACATTGTATGAGAGACAGATGCAATAGATAGTGTGGAAAAAATAGGTCATTAAATAGTTGACATGTATATTGTTTAACTAAAACGGATAGCATGACATAATTTCACATATATGATGTCTATCTAAACTAGGTAGCATAGCATAACATAATTCAAAGATATGATGACTAACTAAACAAGATCGCATGACATAATTCACATACATGTTATCTAAGTAACCAGGATCGCATGATTTAATTCACATATGAGATTTATATGCTAAGCGGAGGGCATTCGCATATATGATGTCTGAACTAAGAACATGGTGTTGAACATTGTGTATATGATGTCTAAACTATGCAATGCAAGACACCATATGCATGATATGAGCAGTAGAACCGTGCCAAGTTAGAGCATACACCTTGGTGGGGGAATAGGACTTGTCATATGTCTCTGAATCCATCTCTGAGGAGCTATCGGGACCCAGCAAGAGATCTGCTTCGACAGGTAGCACTGTCTGCTTTGAAGACCTTGTTTTCACTCCAGATTTTTCCATCACCCACTCAAATGGCCGATTCATAGGAAGAGTAGTTTAATGTACAAATATTGTCGACAAATGGAAATTTAATGAAGAAAAGGATGGGCTAGATATCATTCAAATATATGATGCCTGGTTAAATAGGATGGCATTGCACATTTCACATATATTATGGCTGGCTAAAAGACATGAGACTGCATAATTCCCGTATATGATATTGAAACTAAACAGGTGGCATTATAGAACATGTCTAAACTAAGCAGATGACATATATGATGTCAAAAGTAGGCACTGCAAGGCAACATATGCATGATATGACTAACATCATCATGCCAAGTTAGAGCAAACACCTTGGGGGGTAAATACGAGTGGCCAGCTGCGTCTGAATCTGCCTCAGAACAGATATCTTCCTCTGGATTACAATCTGGAGAGGGGGGAGTGTTTGCCATTGAACCCACCATGGAGTGATGTCTGCATGACATTGTATTTCCGCGCAAAACTCTTCTCTTTTTCTCTACATGTTCAACATGACTGTGTACAATATCTGACATGCATACAAAAAAATATAGTGAGATTATGTAAGGAGAGCATGCAGAAATCTACAGTAATGGTAACAACCAGTGGATGGATCCAAAAATAATGATAGCAGACTGATGATTGCTCTAATTTAATAGAAAAACATATGATGATTCCTTTACTATTTGTTTCCCACCCAATATGAACAACATAGGCATACCTTAGGTGAACCAGACATTAGACAGCGATACTATTAATTGCTGCCTCGATATGTGCCCCACAACTAATTTAGAACTCAAGTTTGAACATCAATTTGGACCTGACTTGGAGTCTAATGGGTGAACAGGACAATAAAGTAGCAGGTAATATTAATCAATGCATAACATAAGCAGAAACAAAAGAGTGCGACCTCTCTTGTGGACCCGTGTACTCCTCAGGTTCATTTGCTGAGTCAATGATGGTGATGCCGTTGCGGTGGGTAACAGCGGCAGGAAAGGAGATCTGAGGCGGCGAAAGACGGCCAGGAGTCGTGATGTCTGGTTTGGTGGATGCTTCTATCGATGGAGCAGCTCAGGTGAGGCGGACGACGTTGCAGCAGGAGCAGGACAAACCACACAAAGTTTTCTTCGGCACCTACCTGTAACTGAAGTAATTTTGTAAGGGCTCATTTAGCTTGCATGATTCTAACAATGCAGGGATAGGAGGAAAAACACCGGAATAGGATAGGAATGCACATGGGAAACAGAGCATTTGTGAACACATGATTTCTGTCAACTTGGGTGTTTGGTTCACAGGAATTGGAGGAGCAGAGGAATGCAAAGAAACATGGCCAAAATAAAGTGAAACCATATGTAAGCGTGTATAGTTAGGATGTTATTCTGCCACTAATGCAGTTGGTCTTGTTTTCATGCATAGGATTTCGAAAAGTAGGCCCAGGTGGATGTTTTGCTCCATTCCTTTCAGAAAAATGCATGAATAATTGAATAGTAGAGTGCCATAGGAAAATTTCCTATTGCTATGTTTTTCCGTTGAACCAAAATAGCCCTAATGGATCGACATGAATGTTGAGTAATAAGTGATGCGACAAGTGTACAACCTCTTTGCCGTAGCCGTGTCGACCTCAGCATCATTGGGTTGGTCACTAAAGAAGTTGAGACAGAGGTGGCTGTCGGAGGTGTGGGGGAAGATCTAAGGAATCTGTAGACGGCACCCAGGGCACTGCTCTGTTGTGATGGATCGTTCCGTCGTTGGAGCGGCTCCGGTGACCCGTATGACGTCAAGGCTGAAGCAGCACAAGATAGACATTGTTAATCTCAAGTGGGATTCTAATAGCATCTCCAATAGATGATGTAAAATGCATTACCAAAAAGTGATAGATGTAAAATTTACATCACCAAAAACCACCAGACTACAACAGATGAGGTAAGAACTGTTGACTCTGAACTTAACTGTCGAAACTGAAATTTACTGTGGAATCTGAATGTTACTGTCGAAACTGAACGCAATGGTAGCAGAGAGGCACTTGACATGTAGTTTAGGGAGGGCCTCCAGTTCATCTTCAACATGCACCCCCCTGAGCTGCCAGCCACCACCGGCCTCGCCGCCGACCCCCGCGCCGCCTCGGCCAGCCCTCTAGCCCCCACCCCCCCACCCCCCCGCGCCGAGTTTTTTCTCCGGCGATCCCCATGCCACCGTGATACGTCTCCAACATATCTTTTTGATTGTTCCATGCTATTATATTATCTGTTTTGGATGTTTATGGGCTTTATTAAACACTTTTATATTATTTTTGGGACTAACCTATTAACCTAGAGCCCAGTGCCAGTTTATGTTTTTCCCTTGTTTCAGTGTTTCGCAGAAAAGGAATATCAAACGGAGTCCAAACGGAATGAAACCTTCGGGGGAGTTATTTTTGGAATGAAAGCAATCCAGAAGACTTGGAGTGTATGTAAGGGAAGCAACAAGGAAGGCACGAGGCAGGAGGCGCGCCCACCCCCTGGGCGCGCCCTCCACCCTCGTGGGCCCTCGTGGCTACCCTGATGTATTTCTTCCGCCTATATATTCCCATATACCCTAAAACCTTCGAGGAACAGAATAGATGGGAGTTCCGCCGCCGCAAGCCTCTGTAGCCACCAAAAACCAATCGGACCCTGTTCCGGCACCCTGGCGGAGGGGGGAACCCTCACCGGTGGCCATCTTCATCATCCCGGCGATCTCAATGACGAGGAGGGAGTAGTTCACCCTCGGGGCTGAGGTTATGTACCAATAGCTATGTGTTTGATCTCTCTCTCTCTCATGTTCTTGAGGTGATACGATCTTGATGTATCGCGAGCTTTGCTATTATAGTTGGATCTTATGATGTTTCTCCCCCTCTACTCACTTGTAATGGATTGAGTTTCCCCTTTGAAGTTATCTTATCGGATTGAGTCTTTAAGGATTTGAGAACACTTGATGTATGTCTTGCCGTGCTTATCTGTGGTGACAATGGGATATCACGTGATCCACTTGATGTATGTTTTGGTGATCAACTTGTGGGTTCCGCCCATGAACCTATGCATAGGGGTTGGCACACATTTTTGTCTTGACTTTCCAGTAGAAACTTTGGGGCACTTTTTGAAGTACTTTGTGTTGGTTGAATAGATGAATATGAGATTGTGTGATGCATTTCGTATAATCATACCCACGGATACTTGAGGTGACATTGGAGTATCTAGGTGTCATTAGGGTTTTTGTTGATATGTGTCTTAAGGTGTTATTCTAGTACAAACTCTTGAATAGATCAATCTGAATGAATAACTTTGAGGTGGTTTCCTACCCTACCATAATCTCTTCGTTTGTTCTCCGCTATTAGTGATTTTGGAGTGACTCTTTGTTGCATGTTGAGGGATAGTTATATGATCCAATTATGTTATTATTGTTGAGAGAACTTGCACTAGTGAAAGTATGAACCGTAGGCCTTGTTTCCTAGCATTGCAATATCGTTTACGCTCATTTTTATCATTAGTTACCTTGCTGTTTTTATATTCTCAGATTACAAAAACCTATATCTACCATCCATATTACACTTGTATCACCATGTCTTCGCCGAACCAGTGCACCTATACAATTTACCATTGTATTGGGTGTGTTGGGGACACAAGAGACTCTTTGTTATTTGGTTGCAGGTTGTTTGAGAGAGACCATCTTCATCCTACGCCTCCCACGGATTGATAAACCTTAGGTCATCCACTTGAGGGAAATTTGCTACTGTCCTACAAACCTCTGCACTTGGAGGCCCAACAACGTCTACAAGAAGAAGGTTGCATAGTAGACATCACACCGCCCCACTACCGTCCCCCCCCCACCGCTGGCGACCACCGCCCCCACCCTGAGCCCAAAGATAGATAGTGGGGTACCTCTCCAGCGAACCCCCCTCCCTGCTGCGGGTGGTTCTTCCTTAACTCCGGCGAGCCCCCACCCCTAAAAATCGACTGACCCAAAAGTTGATTCAGTTTACTGAAGTGTAGCTAAATTGGAGCAGAGCAGTAGCATGAGCGAGGGGGAGAGCAGCAGCAGCAGTAGCGCGGGCGAGCGAGAGGCGGAGCAGTAGCAGCAGATCTGGCTGGTATGGACGCTGCCGCCGAAGGGGCCTCGCACTGGGGGAGAGCCGCCGTGGAGATGTCGCCCGCGGCATCGGCTTCGAGGTAGCTGCTCCATGGGGGTGTGGGATGGAGCACCATCGGCGCTGGGAGGTCGAGTTAAGGAGAAGGTGTGATGTGATGAGTGTACAACCTCTTTGGTGGCGCCGAGTAGGCCTCGGCTTCGTCCGAGGAGTCGGTGAGGATGCTGCGGTTCCGGTGGAGCGGGTTAAGGCGGTGCTGCGGGGATGGAGCAGCCGCGATAGACGAGGCGATCGTTGGAGCAGCTCCTTGGAGGTGGAGGATGGGGCGCCTGAACCGGCGGGACGACGAGATGGACGATGGATCCTTATCCGGGGAGGTGGATGAGGGACGTTGAGATGTCACGGTGGACGACGTCGTCGGGGAAGAGGCTCCGGCTGGACAGCAGTGAGGTGGCGAACAGAGGAGGGTGGGGTTTCGCGGCTGGAGCGGAGCGGTTATAGCGGCTAGATTTCGAATGGCGAAAAGGAGGCGATGGGAGGGGGGAACCATGACTTAGGGACGCGCTTGTCCAAAATGTAGGGTGTGTTACAAAAGTACCCCCACCGATTTGAACTAGCGGCCCTTCCGACTCAGGGTTAGAAGGGGGATTTCGCGTGTCAGGATTTGGCAGCTGCAGGGAGTTTTCACGTGCATTGTAATTTTGGGATAGCAAGGCGCGGGTTGTGAAGGCGCCAATTTTGGGAGCACCATATCTGAATTTTCAGGATATAACAAGGCGCGGGTTAAATTTTAGGGACAAGCCTAACGTGTAATATTGTACTTGGATGTACCAAATCAATTCGCACTTCCCTCAATGAAAAAAACAAAAAAAAATAAAAACTATTCACATCACACAAAGAGAGAGTCTTGTCCCGTTTTACTATACAAATGCTATTCAAAGCTACTCCCTCCTTCCATCTATATAGGGCCTAATGCGTTTATCGAGGCTAACTTTCACCAAATATTAGAGCAATAATATATGACATGCAACTTACACAAAGCACACCATTAAATTCGTGTGTGAAAGGAGCTTTCAATGATATAATTTTCACATTGTGCATGTCATGTACTATTAATCTTGTCTATAGTCAAAGGTGGTCTTAAAAAACGCATTAGGCCCTATATAGATGGAAGGAGGGAGTATGAATCCATGTTATGTCCAATTAAATATTTTTGCTGGGTGTATAATGCATGTAACCTACTCGTACCAACATTTTAGTGCATTCCAAATGTTTATACTACTGCTGCAATTTGAACTGAATTTGAACTCGTTTCTCTATTTCAATAAGAATCTACAATCATGGTTGTTGCCAACTTCAACCATCATTCGTGTATTACCTTAACAACACACCACATGATTACTATAGAGATAGATCTGAAATATGTGTACTATATGAATTCGAATTCATTTTTTGAATACACTTGATGTTGATTCCAAATAATAGTACATTTGATGTACTAACTATATATTCATAATCTAAACCATGTTCCATACATACACTGTGTTTATCACACAAGGTATAGTGCCTCGCCCCCTACATTATGACAAGTATTTAACCCTGAGCTGCAAAAGCCACACATTAGCACAAATTGTAATGAATGTTCTATATATTATATGTAGTACTAGCAAAATGCCCATGCATTCCACGGAACATCAACATGATCAAGGGGATGCCTTATTTTCAAATATGGAGAGGGGTGTGGTATCTTTTTCTTCAAAATTGCCATAGTTTCCTTCCTATCCGTCAGATATAAATCGGACAGCCTATATTGCAGGATGGCAGGCACACCATCATCAACAACTTTGTTTTTATAAGAGTAGAGATAAAATATATTATATGTAGTATAACATGTTCATAACCACACCATGTGTATCACCGTTATATATATTCACGCATGCGTCGGTTTAAAACACTATGATAAATTCTCCAAATATCCGAATTCTCTTTTTATAATGAATTATGATCTCTATTCGTCTTTTACACCCACACAATGCTCTTATCTTTGTAGCCAGCGCTAACTTTCTCTCGTGCATGCACACGTCTGCATCCCTCTCACCCTCCCTCAGCATTCTCTAGCTCCATCGCGCAAATTCGTCTTTTTCACTTTAGGTCGTTCACCCATGGTGTGTGTAGGCCCCCCAGCACAAACAATCTCTCTCACACCCACCCATGTACTCCCTCCGTTCCAAATTAGTTGACTTGGTCTAGATACAGATGTATCTATACTTATTTTGTGTCTAGATACATTCGTGTTTATAAATATGGGTCAAGTAATTTGGAACAGAGGGAGTACATACCTGCACCTAAAGAAGAGGTGCACACAGGACGCACGTACTCACATCTCGTTCCCGGCCACACCCGCGCGGGTACACGGTGGAGTTTGTTTCTGTACGAGAAGGCAGCCCACGTGATAATTTGACGCGTGTAGCGGTTGATTACTCGAAGGAGGGTCGGGTAGCATGCCTAGACGGAACAAAGTTTGACTTGACGCGTTAGTATTAAATAAATTTATATATTCCTCCTCAATGGCACGTACTCCAGTACAGAATATAAAACGATTGACATGGGGAAAATGGAAAAATCCACTCCACTATATACAACGGAGCCTACCTGTCGGGGTTTGTCTCTCGTCACACCATCTCACCCAAGGCGACAGTGGCCTCTCTCTCTATCATTGTTGGTCAGTGATCCAGCCGCATCCCGTCCACCGGCGGAAAGGGAGGATGTGCATTGTTTCTCCGTTCGACGGTGTTGAGGCAACACGTCCCGATCTGCGGTACCCGCCGTTCTCTCTAACCAAGCTCCGGCGCGGTAGGGCCTTCACCACTTGCTCGCTGCCGTAGTATGGGCAGATCCCGGCCGACGGCACCCTCCTAGAAACATCTCGACGACCCTCAGGTACAGCTTCCTCCGACTTTGCTCCACTGCCCATCTTGCCACATTGCTGCATGTGGATCTTCTTTAGTTGTTTGCTTAAAACATATCTCGGCCGGCGTACTTTCCATCTTGCAATCTCGTCCTCAAACCGTTTTTGATAAACCACCATGCTATTATCTTTCCCTTATTACATGGAATATGCTTCTTTTTTGTCGTGGTATGTGTCTTCAACTCGTGTTATTGCCCAGTAATTGTTTCCTTTCACCTCTTTTTTGCGAACAAGGCTATCCATTTCACCTCGTTGCTATTGCGGACCTTTTGGTGAACTGCACAAATCACTTTTTTTCTTAAGAGTGTTTTGTGCAGTTCCGCCAAAATGTCACACAGGCAACATTTTTACATTTCTGGGGGACTTTAGAAAGGGAGATTGGTTTTGCTATCCTCCTCATCCAACTCCGTGCCTAATCTTCTCCAACAAGTAGTTAGTCCTAAAGATAGATCACAGAGGTGATCGGCTTCTATTTGTACGTGTTTTGTTTCATCATCTAGTTCCACTATTATTGTAATCACACTGACTGGATATCTTTGCAAACAGGGATGGTCAGCTCGATTCTAGTGTAGCTGCACAAAATGATCGGATTGTGGTGTCCTCCGTACACCCCCTTTTTGGCTACAGAGCTGGGTGAAACTAGCTGCCAAGCAATGAACACTGTTCCAGGAAATGGACCCATGCCTACGAACAACATCGATCAAATATATATTTTTATTTATTTGTACACCTTCTCACAACTTTGTCTTTAGTTGTGATGTGAATATTGGCGCTGATCTGCGAACCATTGAGATGCATTAGCAGCCATGGTAGTTTCATTTGTATTTGATGGAATATTGTAACGAGATAATCTTGAGGCAAGAGGACACATGAATCCTAAGTTGAAACCTTTTTTTCCTGCGGGAACCAAAGTTGAAACCTTCATATCATCACAGTACAATTTCATTAAAATTATGCGTACATATAAACAAATCCTGAAGGATTGATAGCAATGCGAGAAACAGTTCAACTTCGTTTCGCCGACATGTGGGACATCCTTCATCCGGCTCCACCTGCCGTGCAGCAATATTGAGTGCACAACTGCAGGGAAAGATTCACCCTGGTCATTGCACCGCATTAGTAATGACTAGTGAGCAGTCAAATCATAGAGCCCCACCTTTGCCACAGTAAGTTGCTCGGACGAAGCGACCATCATTTCTCTGTTCCTTGAATCCGCTGGTACTCCCATATTCCCGGAGTAATAAGTTGCTCGAGCGAAGCAACCATCACTTCACCTTTCCCATAGTAAGTACTAGTACCTCCTTGGGCCCACTGAAAAATCACTTTTCCCTCTCCATCAAGTGCATTTATTGTCAATCTAACCCTGTCACCGAAACACCTCTTTGGCTACAGTTAGTTCAGGGTTAGTCATGAGTTAGTCTAACCTCTAGCTAAGTTAGAGTATCCAAACAGGAGAAGTATATATAGGACATGTTATTCACGTGTTATTCACGTGCATTTTGCGGCCGAGTGTGTGTGCATGCATGTGTTGTGTACGTGTGTTGTGTGCTCCATGTTGTGCGTGTTTGTGCATGAGTTGGATCGGCATGAGTTAGTGCGTTGGCATGTGTACATGCGTGGCTGCATGAATCCTATACATGTGTGGCTTCTTGCGTGGTTATCAATATAAACAAATAAAATATCTTCAACTTAGCATCTTGATGTATCGTCTCTAGTGGTTAGCGAAGAGTTCATGTTCTTTTATTTGTTTATAGGCGGACAGGCGGCAAAAAACAGGGGAAAACATGCAAAGTTCCTTGCAGGTGCTCCAGCGCGAGGTTCCTTGCTCCTTCTTGGTCGTTGGGAATCTATGTTCTTCCACTCTTTTTTACGTGAGCTTTGTTCATCCTTTTGCCAACACGCGAGACATCTAGCATCAAGGTGCACGTGTCATGCAAGAAAATGGAGATAATCAGATAAGCAGTGCGTAAGTGAGTCGTGCACTTCTATGGCACCTACTCCTGCAATATTTTTCTCCTCGATGGCATGTGAATAGTGCACGTACTCAACGACGGAGCACGGGATGGTAGCCATGACATGGTCAGCCCTTTTTTGGAGAGAGTACGTACTACTCCCTCCATTCCTAAATATTTGTCTTTCTACAGATTTCAAATGGAGTACTATATATGGATGTATATAGACATATTTTAGAGTGTAGATTCACTCATTTTGCTCTGTATGTAGTCACTCGTTGAAATCTCTAAAAATACAAATATTTAGGAACGAAGGGAGTACTAAATAACTTTGATGTGTCCCGTCAACTCACAGAACAATGAGAAGCTTGCTTACTACACCTTCTCCCTCGCCAACGCATGTGCGGTGTCTCTCAGTACGAGGAGAAACTTTTGCTTACAAGCGGTGGACATGCAGCAGTTCATTTTGTGTCAGATTGCCAGAAGTACTACTATAGTACCACCATTATTGTTGTTCGACTTCCGGAAGAGGCGAAGAGCCAAGCGCAAGGTCACCTACTAACCTTAGGCTATCCATAGTGGGAGTAACATAAGTAAGAGTACCTCCTTTTTTATTCTACAAACAACCACACGCGAATATTGGATGGTAGCAGCACAGAAACTGAATCAAAAATCGAAACCTTCCCGTGTCGGTGCCAGCTGAGCCTGCCGCTCCACATTGATGGCAAGTCAGGGCGACGTGACCTCTCACTGCTTCCGCCGTTGAAGCGGCGTGCCGACCGAGGACACCACCCGCTGCATGCCTGGTATTTCAGACCACACATACTTTGTGAGACAAAAGGTGGGGCCATTATTAATGATATAGTATTATACTAAAGGGACTAACTATTGTAAGCGGGCTACATATTAGGTTGGTTCTAGATGATGTGTCAACTTCATATAGTCGGATGTTGTCTATACTATTAACCATGCTCTAAGTGTGGTGTGAGTCGGAAAAATTATTAAGTCATTAATTAATAATTAACGGACGCCTTAATTACTTAGATGTTTCTGATTCTTTTGGATAGTGGGGCTATTATTGACTTGGACGTGGGGTTTGGGCCAAAGGCCTACTATTATACTTGGTCTTACTAGCTCGCACGACCGACCTGACAGGCTCTACCCTAGCTGCCGCAGTATCATATGGTTTCGCACCGTTCCAGATCTTAGCACCGCCATGCAATTCTTCTCCATCCCTCCTTCCAGTGTGCACCGCGAGAAGGGACAATAGTCCTCCGAACCCCACCTTTCGTGATCCTGTACGGGAGAGGGTCGATCAAGTTTTTGGGGAGCACACTCCTGTGACTGCTACCAGTGACGACTTCCTCAATGACAGCCTTCTTCCCCGACCTCGGTAACCTCTTCATCAACGACATGAGTGACAACATCAACCACAGCGGTTCTGCTCCCGCTGTACAGTATGTGATTCTGTCCTCCTGGTTTAGTCCGCATCATTACATTGATATTTGCAATTGTCGTCATGATCTATTTACTATTGATCCAGATTACATCTCACAGTAAATTGCTCATATATTCAACAATCCAATCCAAAAAACTGATTATAGGCAATTTACTCTGAGTGGTTTTGCTGCGCTTTTGAAGCCGCCTACTTTTAAGGGGGTGCAATATAAAAGGTGGCGCACAAGAGTAGTATATTGGTTTCAGATCATGTACTGCTATGACACCACTATGGGTAAGCCTTAGGGCGATCTTAATCCTACACAGCAGGAAGCTTTTGAGAACATGGATACCCTCTTCAAAGCTGCCCTACTGAGTGTTCTTGACGATTCCATTGTGGATTCATATATGCCGTTTGACAGCGGAAAAGACATGTAGGCTGCGCTCGAGGCCATGTTTGGGGCCTCGAGTGCTGGCAACGAGTTGTACGTCATGGAGCAATTCTGTGACTACAAGATGACTGATGAGCGCTCTGTTGTTCAGTAGACTCATGAGATACAGTCACTCGCAGGAACTTGAGTACTTCAAGTGTGTGTTGCCGGAAAAATTTGTTGTTGGGACCATCATTGCCAAGCTTCCACCTTCATGGAATGATTTTGCTACTTCTCTGAAAAACAAGGGACATGAGTTTTCCGTTTTGGATCTCCTTAGCACTCTTTGTTTTGAAAAGAAGGCAGAGCAAAAGACACACGTGCTCGGGTTGCTGAGGGAGCTTCTAGTGCCCATATGGTACACAAGAAGAACTTCCAGCCCAACCAGCCCCAAAACAACAAGAACAAATCTCAGGGGAAAGGCAAGTTTGATGCAAAGAACAAGCCGTCACATTCTACCAACTTCAAGAAGAATTCTCATAGCAGGAAGGGATACAAACCTCAGTTTTGGTAGCACCGCACAAAACTTATATAGCTGCATCTACCTGCTGTCAGCTAACCTCATGGTGCTCCAGGTATTCCTACATTCGTAACTAGGTACAATGACCACCGCAAGATGAAATAAGCTTATTCGTACATTGACTTGCTGAATGCAGTGCGGAACAATCCTGTCATGTGTGGAGTAGCAAACAAGCAGTGCAGCCTAAGGTGGAAATCAACCAAGGACTTATGAAATTATATATAATCTTCCTCAGGCAGGTCAGTATCCCCTTCATCTAGATGATCTTGTTTTGTCATGACGAGGTATTGATATGTGCTACTGTTTTGCAACACCGTTTAAGTATAGCTATTGTTTTCCTATCTTTTCAGATTCAGGACAATGAAGATGATTTCAGGGGAACTGCACAATATGGACTCATGTTGAGTCATCTCTATTGCCTCATGTGTTTGCTGCAAATGTGTCAGCATCAATTGCAAGATGAGGTAGCTAGCTAGATGTGGAGTTGCCAACATGCTCAAAGTGCTCGCAACATTGAGAAGAAACAAGCATGCCCAGGAAATTTAATGTGTGTGCATGGAGGCCCTTTGCTCAGAGAAGCATCGACCGATTTCCTTTATTTCCACACCTTCTCACAGCTTTGTATTGGTTATAGTATGGTGAATCATTGAGATGCATAAACATGCTGAACTTTTGTTCTTCTGAATGTTAGTATGCATACCGTATCTTCTGAAGCTTAGTTTAATGTAAATGTTGACTAGCCTGTGAACCTTCACAATCTAGTAATTATATTGTAGGCATGTTATTTGACACCTCACTTTGCCGGTCTACGCCACTAGTGTGAGTGTCTGCATCCAGTACCGCATCCTCTAATTTGGTGGATGCCAATTTGAAAAAGATTGCCGATGAGTAGCCATAAGCTGGAGGCGTCTCTTTTTTTCTTTCCAATGGGCAATAAGCTGGAGAGTGTCTCGGGCTGCCTCTAGCACAAGGCCCTCCAGAGTACGAAACACAGGCAGCCAACTGGGCCGATACAAAAGCCTATCCATCTTAAAGCCCATTTGTTTTTGTTTTTTGCGAGGAGAAGCCCATATTTCTTAAAGAGGGATTGATCCCAGGAAAACCCTCCTTCATCCTCGAATCCACTTACGCTTCCGTCTCGCCCCAATTCCCCCCGCTCCCCATCTTCCTCACTCTTCTAGAAAACCCCCGCTCACCTTCTTCCTCACTCGTACAGAAAATGCCTGCTCCTCTTATTCCACTCCTACAGAAACCCCAGCCCTCCTTCTTCCCCACTCGCACTGCCACCAGGCTCGTCTCTGGCTACTCTGCTCAGGCCTGTGAGCTCGGCGCGACGCCCACAAGGAAAATGGAGTCGACTGGCCCCAACGCCAAGAATATGAGGCTCCTGTCAGCGGCGACGCCGGTTGTAGATCCCACACCCGGCATCACGGGGAGAAGCGGCGAGCCCTCCCCCCCACCCAGATCTAAGGAACCGGTAGAATCTCCGATGGACCGCATCAGCGATCTCCCGGACGTCATCCTTGAGGAGATCATCTCACTTGTCCCTACCAAGGATTGCTGCCGCACACAAGTCCTCTCAACTCGGTGGCGCCCTCTATGGCGCACCGTGCCCCTCAATTTTGACTATCGTCACATATCTGTCCTTCCTGAATTTGATCCCCTCAGACCCATCGTCTCCTCTCACTAGTAGGGCCCCGTTCAACGCCTTTGCATCCCGACACGCTACCTGTTGTCCATACCCGGCATGGTGGACGCTTGGCTGACATCCCCTGAGTTCGGAAAACTCCAGCAATTTGAGTTCTACCATTACCACGAAAGTTTCATACCACGAACATACCAAGAATTCGTGCCGACACCACCATTATCCATCTCGCGGTTTTCCTCCTCTCTCCACACCGCCACCTTTGCCCGGTGCCATCTACCAGACGATCTGGTACAAATGCTTCGACTCCCACTGCTAAAAAAACTTTCGCTTGTGGTGGTTTATCTGTCGGAGGCCTCACTGCACAGCATCATCCACTCCAGTTGCCCTGCCCTGGAGCGCTTGCTGATTGTTTTGGGAATAGAAATCCCTATCTGTTGTCTCCAAATAAAGTCGCCTCACCTTAAAAGCATTGGAATTTGTTTTGAAGGACAGCAGCTCATCATCGAAGATGCCCCTTCACTTCAAAGGTTGCTCCTTGATCATTGTTATAAACCTTCGCAAATAACTGTCGTCTCTGCGCCCAAACTGGAGACCTTGGGTCTAACTAGTGCTCCGTTTGATGATCACAACAAGTTGGTGTTTGGCTACTCACTTTTTCAGGTACCGTATATTATCATCTACACATTTGTAATCATAAGCTGCATTTTTCATTTGTGCGCATACGTTTTATATCATCTTGGAGTATACTTTGGGTACTAATATTATGTTATATGCTCAATGAAGAGTTCGTCCATGGATAGCCTGTCAATGCTGTTGGATTTTTTCAAGATCTTATATATCGGAATGTATTGTTATGATCTGAACATAATTATTGGCTTGATGTGATGCTTTCGGTCTTTGGAGAATTTATATATAAAGGTGATGATTTCATGCACATTGAAAGACCGTATATATTGTACTAGAATTAACCGTTCAGCTGTTGCTCTTTTGACATACTCTTTTTTTAGACCTTAACTGTTTTCAAATCTTCATGTCTACTTAGGTACTGCAACCACATGGAGAAAAACGTACATGTGTCTTCTGGTCCAAGAAAAATCATCGCGAAAGTTTTATTCCATTTGGACTCTGTTTGGTATTCCTTTTCTGTAAAACTCAAAAACAAGGAGAAAAACAGAAACTGGCACTGGGCTCTGGGTTAATAAGTTAGTGCCAAAAATAATAGAAAATAGCATATTAATGCACATAAACCATCCAAAACCGATAATATAACAGCATGGAACAATAAAAGATTATAGATACGTTGGAGATGTATCAAGCATCCCCAAACTTAATTCCTGCTCGTCCTCGAGTAGGTAATGATAAAAAACAGAATTTTTGATTTGGTATGCTACCTAACATATTTATCCATGTAATTTTATTTATTGTGGCATGAATATTCAGATCCATAAGATTCAAAACAAAAGTTTAATATTGACTAGGTGATAGTCTAGTGAGATAGTCTCACATCAACTAGGTGTATTAATGGGCTATGGAGATGCCCATCAATAGATATCATGTGAGTGAGTAGGGATTGCCATGCAACAGATGCACTAGAGCTATAAGTTTATGAAAGCTCAAAAAGAAACTAAGTGGGCTTCCATCCAACTCGCTTGCTCACGGAGACCTAGGGAAATTTGAGGAAGCCCATGATTGGAATATACAAGCCAAGTTTTATAATGAAAAATTCCCACTAGTATATGAAAGTGACAACATAGGAGACTCTCTATCATGAAGATCATGGTGCTACTTTGAAGCACAAGTGTGGAAAAAGGATAGTAACATTGCCCCTTCTCTCTTTTTCTCTCATTTTTTTATTTTTTTATTTTTTTGGGCCTTCTCTCTCTTTTTTTCGTTCGGAGTTTCATCCCGACTTGTGGGGGAATCATAGTCTCCATCATCCTTTCCTCACTGGGACAATGCTCTAATAATGATGATCATCACACTTTTATTTACTTACAACTCAAGAATTATAACTCGATACTTAGAACAAAATATGACTCTATATGAATGTCTCCGGCGGTGTACGGGGATGTGCAATGATCTAGCGTAGCAAATGACATCAAAAAATGGACAAGCTATGAAAACATCATGCTAGCTATCTTATGATCATGCAAAGTAATATGACAATGATGGAGCGTGTCATAATAAAATGGAACGGTGGAAGTTGCATGGCAATATATCTTGGAATAGCTATGCAAATGCCATAATAGGTAGGTATGGTGGCTGTTTTGAGGAAGGGATATGGTGGGTGTAATGCACCGGCTAAAGTTATGTGGTACTAGAGAGTCTAGCAATGGTGGAAGGGTGAGAGTGCGTATAATCCATGGACTCAACATTAGTCATAAAGAACTCACATACTAATTGCAAAAGTCTATTAGCTATCAAAACAAAGTGCTACACGCATGCACCTAGGGGGATAGATTGGTAGGAAAAGACCATCGCTCGTCACCGACCGCCACTCATAAGGAAGACAATCAATAAATAAATCATGCTTCGACTTCATCACATAACGGTTCACCATAAGTGCATGCTATGGGAATCACAAACTTTAACACAAGTATTTCTACCAATCCACAATTACTCACTAGGATGACTCTGATATCACCATCTTTATATCTCAAATCAATCATAAGGAATCAAACTTCTCATACTATTCAACGCTCTTTATATGAACGTTTTTATTATATCCCTCTTGGATGCCCATCATATTAGGACTAAATTCATAACCTAAGCAAATTATCATGCTGTTTAGAGAGACTCTCAAAATAATATAAGTGAAGCATGAGAGTTCAACAATTTCAATATAATAAAGCCACCGCTGTGCTCTAAAAAGATATAAGTGAAGCACTAGAGCAAATTGCCTAGCTCAAAAGATATAAGTGAAGCACATAGAGTATTCTAATAAATTCATGATTCATGCGTGTCCCTCTCAAAAGGTGTGTGCAGCAAGGATGATTGTGGAAAACTAAAAGCAAAGACTAATATCATACAAGACGCTCCAAGCAAAACACATATCATGTGGTGAATAAAAATATAGCCTCAAGTAAATTTACCGATAGACAAAGACGAAAGAGGGGAAGCCATCCGGGGCATCCCCAGGCTTAGATGATTGGTTGTCCCTGAATATTACCTTGGGGTGCCTTGTGCATCCCAAAGCTTAGGCTCTTGCCACTCCTTACTCCATAGTCCATCAAATCTTTACCCAAAACTTGAAAACTTTACAACAGAAAACTCATGAGATCCATTAGTATAAGAAAATAAATCACCATTTTTTGGTACTGTTGTGAAATCATTATTTATTTATATTGGTGTAATATCTACTTTATTACAACTTTTCCATGGTTCATACCCCCCGATACTACCCATAGATTCATCAAAATAAGCAAATAACACATAGAAAACAGAATTTCTCAAAAATAGAATAGTTTGTAGCAATCTGAAAACTTTGTATACTTCCGTAACTCAATTTTTTTTGAAAAACTAGAACAACCTGGGAAATTTGTATATCAATCTTGTGTAAAAAATGATAAAAAGCACGCTTTTGTGATTTTTTAAAATTGTTTTACTAAGCGTAAAAGTTTCTGTTTTTTAGCAAGATCAAATCAACTATCACCGTAAGCCCATCCAAAAGGTCTTACTTGGCTGAAACACTAATTGAAACACCAAAACACAATTACTACTGAGGTAGTAATGTGTATTTATTGAAAAACATAACAAAAAACAAAGAAACATAAAAATAAAATTGGGTTGCCTCCAAACAAGCGCTATTGTTTAATGCCCCTAGCTAGGCATAAAACATATATCTAGGTATTGTCATCTTTGGTATGCAATTCATAAGTAGCCATCATAATAATTCATATGGCAACTTAATTTACTTTTTGGAAAGTGTTCCATGCCCTTCCTTAATGGAAACTGAAATCTAATGTTTCCTTCTTTCATATCAATAATTGCATCAACTGTTCTAAGGAAAGGTCTACCAAGAATAATAGGACATGTAGGATTGCAATCTATATCAAGCACAATGAAATCTATGGGCACATAATTCATATTTGCAACAATAATAACATCATTAATTCTTCCCATAGGTTTCTTAATAGTTGAATTCGCGAGATGCAAATTTAAAGAACAATAATCAAATTCACGGAAATCTAGCACATTACATAAAGTTTTGGGAATCATGGAAATGCTAGCACCCAAATCACACAAAGCATGGCACTCATAATCTTTAATTTTAATTTTAATAGTAGGTTCCCACTCATCATAAAGCTTTCTAGGGATTGAAACTTCCAACTCAAGTTTTTCTTCAAAAAAATTCATCATAGCATCAACGATATGTTTAGTAAAAGCTTTATTTTGATTATAAGCAATTGCAACAAGGAAATACAATCTATCAAAGAACAATTATCATAAATAAAATCCTTGAAATCCAAAAGAGTGGGTTCATTGCTACTTAAAGGGTTGACCTCTCCGATCCCACTTTTATCAATTTTTGCATTAAGATCTATAAACTCTGAATCATTGGGACGCCTTCTAGCTAAAGTTGACTCATCTCCAGTCCCATCTTTATCAAGATTTATATTAGAAAACAAAGATTCAATAAGAGTCACACCAATCACTTTTAGATCTTCGTCATTATTATCACAAGAAATTGAAGAACACGCTTTTACAAACTAATCTCGCTTAGCACACATCCTAGCGGTTCTTTCTTTGCGCTCATCAATAGAAATTTTAATAGCTTTAAGAGATTCATTAATATCATGCTTGGGTGGCATAGATCTAATTTTCAAAGAATCAATCTCAAGAGAAATTCTATCAATGTTCCTAGCCAAATCATCAATCTTGAGCAATTTTTCTTCAACCATAGCATTGAAAACTTTATGTGAATTAATAAATTCTTTAATATTGTTCTCAAGATCAGAGGGCATCTTATTACAATTTCCGTAAGAATTGTTGTAGGAATTACCATAATTATTAGAGGAATTACTAGGAAACGGCCTAGGGTTGAAATTTCCTCTATACGTTGATACGTCTCCGTCGTATCTATAATTTTTTATCATTCCATGCCAATATTATTCAACTTTCATACGCTTTTTGGCAACTTTTTATACTATTTTTGGGACTAACATATATTGATCCAGTGCCCGGTGCCAGTTCCTGTTTGTTGCATGTTTTATGTTTCACAGAAACTCCATATCAAACGGAATCCAAACGGGATAAAAATGGACGGAGAATATTTTTGGAATATTTGGAGAATATGGGAAGAAGAATCAACACGAGATGATGCCCGAGGTGGCCACGAGGCAGGGGGCGCGCCTGCCCCCCTGGGCGCACCCCTGACCCTCGTGGGCCACCCGTAAGGCGGTTGCTGCTCTTCTTCGGCTTCAAGAAAGCTAATTTTCGAAGAAAAATCTGGGCGAAGGTTTCAATCCAATTGGCATTAAGGATCTCCATATATATACGAAACAGTGAAAGGGCAGAAGCGGAGAACGCAGAAGAAAGAGAGAGAGAGAGAGAGAGAGAGAGAGAGAGAGAGAGAGAGAGAGAGAGAGAGAGAGAGAGAGAGAGAGAGAGATCCAATCTCGGAGGGGCTCTCGCCCCTCCCATGCCATGGAGGCCAAGGACCAGAGGGGAAACCCTTCTCCCATCTAGGGAGGAGGTCAAGGAAGAAGAAGAAGAAGAAGAAGAAGGGGACCCCTCTCCCCCTCTCTTCCGGTGGCGCCGGAACGCTGCCGTGGCCACCATCATCATCACTGCGATCTTCACCAACACCTCCGCCATCTTCACCAACATCTCCATCACCTTCCCCCCTCTATCTACAACAGTCCACTCTCCCGCAACCCGCCGTACCCTCTACTTGAACATGGTGCTTTATGCTTCATATTATTATCCAATGATGTGTTGCCATCCTATGATGTCTGAGTAGATTTTCGTTGTCCTATCGGTGGTTGATGAATTGCTATGATTGATTTAATTTGCTTGTGGTTATGTTTCTATCCTTTGGTGCCCATCATATGAGCGCGTGCGTGGATCACACCGTAGGGTTAGTTGTATGTTGATAGGACTATGTATTGGAGGGCAAGAGTGACAGAAGCTTCAACCTAGCATAGAAATTGATGCATACGGGATTAAAGGGGGGCCAATATAACTTAATGCTATGGTTGGGTTTTACCTTAATGAATGTTAGTAGTTGCGGATGCCTGCTAATAGTTCCAATCATAAGTGCATAGAATTCCAAGTCAGGGATGACATGCTAGCAGTGGCCTCTCCCACATAAAACTTGCTATCGGTCTAGTAAAGTAGTCAATTGCTTAGGGACAATTTCGCAACTCCTACCACCACTTTTCCACACTCACTATATTTACTTTATTGTGTCTTTACCTAAATAGCCCCTACTTTTTATTTGCGCTCTTTATTACCTTGCAAACCTATCCAAAAACACCTATAAAGTACTTCTAGTTTTATACTTATTTTAGGTAAAGCGAACGTCAAGCGTGCGTAGAGTTGTATCGGTGGTCGATAGAACTTGAGGGAATATTTGTTCCACCTTTAGCTCCTCGTTGGGTTCGACACTCTTACTTATCGAAAGAGACTACAATTGATCCCCTATACTTGTGGGTTACCAAGACCTTCTTCTGGCGCCGTTGCCGGGGAGCAATAGCGTGGGGTGAATATTCTCGTGTGTGCTTGTTTGCTTTATCACTAAGTAATTTTTATTTGCTGTTCTTATTTGTTTTCTATCTTTAGTTATGGGTAGGAAACGCAAAATACCAAAAAAATTAGTTGTACCTACTAAACCAATGGTTGAAACCACTCAAAATCTATCACACTCCTGAAGCTTATTACTTGGATCATCTTCGATCCCTATGTGCTCGTGTTGAAACCCCAACTAGCTTAGTTGAGGGCAAATCTTTAGATGAGCATGCTTGTTATGTGCGACACCGCATATTTGAAAAAGGGAAACGTTTACTGGATCAAATTCATCATTTGCAATGCTATGCTTGGAAATTATGTGAAATATATGATGTTACTTGTTGTTCTGAAAACCCTAAGAAACACCTTCCTTACCAATGTGAGTTTATTGATAATGGAATCGTATCTTCGTATGCTAAGGGTGTTTATAATTACTATGATGTTTAACAAATTGAAGAATTTGTTGCTGTTAAGGGTGCTTATGAAATTGCTTCTTTGATTGAAACGTATGACGCTACTCTTTACAAATCTGAAAATTTTGCCATACTTGAATATTGTTATGATAATTATGCTTCTAGTGCCTATGTTAAACCATATATTGAGGACTCCTTCGCTGTCCAAGAAGAGACTAATATTTTGCAGGAGTCTATGGAAGAAGAAATTGATGAAACTATGAGCTCATTGGATGAAAAAGATGATGAGGAGAGCGAAGAACAAAAGGAGGAAGAGCGGATTAGCTACCCGTGCCCACCTTCTAATGAGAGTAACTCTTCAACTCATACATTGTTTAATTTCCCTTACCGAAGGATGATTGCTATGATGATTGTTATGATCTCGTTGATTCTTTTGAAATATCCCTTTTTGATGACTCTTGCTATGCTTGTGGCCAAGATGCCAATATGAATTATGCTTATGGAGATGAACTTGCTATAGTACCTTATGTTAAACATGAAATTGTTGCTATTGCACCCACGCATGATAGTCCTATTATCTTTTTGAATTCTCCCTACTACACTATATCGGAGAAGTTTGTGCTTATTAAGGATTATATTGATGGGTTGCCTTTTACTATTGCACATGATAATTTTGATAGATATAATATGCATGTGCTTGCTGCTCCAACTTGCAATTATTACGAGAGAGGAACTATATCTCCACCTCTCTATGTTTCCAATATGATAGAATTGCAAGAAACTGCTTATACTATGCATTGGCCTTTACTTGGCGTGCATGAATTGTTCTTTTATGACATGCCGATGCATAGGAAGAGAGTTAGACATCGTCATTGCTTGATATATGTTTCTTTGTGCTCACTACTAAATGCCAAATCATTGCTAATTAAAATTGGCTTTGATATACCTTGGGATCCGGGTGGATTCATTACTTGAGCACTATATGCCTAGCTTAATGGCTTTAAAGAAAGCGCTGCCAGGGAGACAACCCGGAAGTTTTAGAGAGTCATTTATTTCTGTTGAGTGCTTTTATATAGTTTAAAAACAAAAAAAATAAAGAGGGTAACCCAAAACTTTTCAAAAAGTTGAAAGTGTGGTAAAAGAAAAGCGAAAGTGAGAAAGACGAGCATTGTTAAAGTGGGAGCTATCCTTGAACTTTGTTCATGCTCACGGAAACTTTGTGAATCTTGATTACAGAAACTTTTCAACAAAAATAATTATCCCCTTGTACAATTCCATTGTATTATAAAAATAATGTGCCAAGGTTTGCCTTTAGGATGTTCACAATGCTTGTTGGTTCGTACGGTGCAGGACAGAAACTTTGGCTGTAGTGCGTGATTTTTAATGTTTTACTGGAACGTCAAATGGTTCTGATTCTTCTTGCACTGTCTTTCTATAATTTTTTTTATTTTTCCTAATTTTGGAAGAATTTTTCAAGTACCAGAAGTATGGTTAATGTTCAGATTGTTACAGACTGTTCTGTTTTAGACAGATTCTGTTTTTGATGCATAGTTTGCTTGTTTTGATGAAACTATCAACTCCTATCAGTGGATTAAGCCATGGAAAAGTTATATTACAGTAGATACAATGAAAAAACAAAGTATGAATTGGTTTGCAATAGTACTTAAAGTAGTGATTTGTTTTATTATACTAACGGATCTTACTGAGTTTTCTGTTGAAGTTTTGTGTGGATGAAGTGTTCGATGATCAAGAAGGTCTCAATATGAGGAAAAGGAGGAGAGGCAAGAGCTCAAGCTTGGGGATGCCCAAGGCACCACAAGTAAATATTCAAGGAGACTCAAGCATCTAAGCTTCCTCTTTCTTCAACAAATATCGGTATGTTTTCGGATTCGTTTCGTTCATGCGATATGTGTAAATCTTGGAGTGTCTTTTGCATTTAGTTTTCACTTTTCTTTTATGCATCATGCTGGTATGAGATAGTTCTTGGTTGATTTATAGAATGCTCTTTGCACTTCACTTATATCTTTTGAGTATGGCTTTCTAGAATGCTTCATGTGCTTCACTTATATCATTTGAAGTTCGGATTGCCTGTTTCTCTTTACATAGAAAACCGCCATTTGTAGAATGCTCTTTTGCTTCACTTATATTTGTTAGAGCGTGGGCATATCATTTGTACAAAGAATTAAACTCTCTTGCTTCACTTATATCTATTTAGATAGATGACAGGAACTGGTCATTCACATGGTTAGTCATAAAATCCTACATAAAACTTGTAGATCACTCAATATGATATGTTTGATTCCTTGAAATAGTTTTGCAATATAAAGGTTGTGATATTAGAGTCATTCTAGTGGGTAGTTTTGGATTAGTAGAAATACTTGTGTTGAGGTTTGTGATTCCCGTAGCATGCACGTATGGTGAACCGTTATGTAACGAAGTCGGAGCATGATTTATTTATTGGTTGTCTTCCTTATGAGTGGCGGTTGGGGACGAGCGATGGTCTTTTCCTACCAATCTACCCCCCTAGGGCATGCGTAGTAGTACCTTGCTTCGAGGGCTAATAAACTTTTGCAATAAGTATATGAGTTCTTTATGACTAATGTGAGTCCATGGATTATACGCACTCTCACCCTTCCATCATTGCTAGCCTCTTCGGTACCGTGCATTGTCCTTTCTCGCCTCGAGAGTTGGTGCAAACTTCGCCGGTACATCCAAACCCCGTGATATGATACACTCTGTCACACATAAGCCTCATTATATCTTCCTCAAAACAGCCACCATACCTACCTATCATGGCATTTCCATAGCCATTCCGAGATATATTGCCATGCAACTTCCATCATCATCATATACATGACTTGAGCATTTATTGTCATATTGCTTTACATGATCGTAGATAGCATGACGTTTTCATGGCTTGTCCTTTTTTTATGTCATTGCTACGCTAGATCATTGCAGATCCCGGTACACTGCCGGAGGCATTCATATAGAGTCATATCTTTGTTCTAGTACCGAGTTGTCATATCGAGTTGTAAGTAAATAAAAGTGTGATGATCATCATTATTAGAGCATTGCCCAATAAAAAAAGGAGAGTCCAAAGACGCCTAAATAAAAAAAGGGGGGCCAAAGAAGCCCGCAAAAAAAGGAAAAGAAAAAGAAAAAGGGGCAATGTTACTATCCTTTTACCACACTTGTGCTTCAAAGTAGCACCATGTTCTTCATATAGAGAGTCTCTTGAGTTATCACTGTCATATACTAGTGGGAATTTTTATTATAGGACTTGGTTTGTATATTCCAATGATGGGCTTCCATAAATGCCCTAGGTCTTCATGAGCAAGCAAGTTGGATACACACCCACTTAGTTTCAGTTTGAGCTTTCATATACTTATAGCTCTAGTGCATCCATTGCATGGCAATCCCTACTCCTCACATTGACATAAATTGATGGGCATCTCCATAGCCCGTTGATTAGCCGCGTCGATGTGAGACTTTCTCCTTTTTTGTCTTCTCCACATAACCCCCATCATCATATTCTATTCCACCTATAGTGTTATATCCATGGCTTGTGCTCATGTATTGCGTGAGGGTTGAAAAAGTTGAAGCGCGTTAAAAAGTATGAACCAATTGCTCGGCTTGTCATCGGGGATGTGCATGATGTGAATATTTTGTGTGGTGAAGATGGAGCATAGCCAGACTATATGATTTTGTAGTGATAACTTTCTTTGGCCATGTTATTTTGAAAAGACATGATTGCTTTATTAGTAGGCTTGAAGTATTATTATTTTTATGTCAAATGATAGACTATTGCTTTGAATCACTCGTGTCTTAATATTCATGCCATGATTAGATACATGATCAAGATCATGCTAGGTAGCATTCCACATCAAAAATTATCTTTTTATCATTTACCTACTCGAGGACGAGCGGGAATTAAGCTTGGGGATGCTGATACGTCTCCGTCGTATCTATAATTTTTTATCGTTCCATGCCAATATTATTCAACTTTCATACGCTTTTGGCACCTTTTTATACTATTTTTGGGACAAACATATTGATCCAGTGCCCAGTGTCAGTTCCTGTTTGTTGCATGTTTTATGTTTCGTAGAAACCCCATATCAAACGGAATCCAAACGGGATAAAAACAGACGAAGAATATTTTTGGAATATTTGGAGAATATGGGAAGAAGAATCAACATGAGACGGTGCCCAAGGTGGCCACGAGGCAGGGGGGCGTGCCTGCCCCCCTGGGCGCGCCCCTGACCCTCGTGGGCCACACGTAAGGCAGTTGCTGCTCTTCTTCGGCTTCAAGAAAGCTAATTTTCGAAGAAAAATCTGGGCGAAGGTTTCAATCCAATCGGCATTACGGATCTCCATATATATATATGAAACAATGAAAGGGCAGAAGCGGAGAACGCAGAAAAAGAGAGAGACAGAGAGATAGATCCAATCTCGGAGGGGCTCTCGCCCCTCCCATGCCATGGAGGCCAAGGACCAGAGGGGAAACCCTTCTCCCATCTAGGGAGGAGGTCAAGGAAGAAGAAGAAGAAGGGGACCCCTCTCCCCCTCTCTTCCGGTGGCGCCGGAACGCTGCCGTGGCCACCATCATCATCACCGTGATCTTCACCAACACCTCCGCCATCTTCACCAACATCTCCATCACCTTCCCCCCTCTATCTACAGCGGTCCACTCTCCTGCAACCCGTTGTACCCTCTACTTGAACATGGTGCTTTATGCTTCATATTATTATCCAATGATGTGTTGCCATCCTAGATGTTTGAGTAGATTTTCGTTGTCCTATCGGTGGTTGATGAATTTCTATGATTGATTTAATTTGCTTGTGGTTATGTTGCTGTCCTTTGGTGCCCATCATATGAGCGCGCGCATGGATCACACCATAGGATTAGTAGTATGTTGATAGGGCTATGTATTGGAGGGCAAGAGTGACAGAAGCTTCAACCTAGCATAGAAATTGATGCATACGGGATTGAAGGGGGACCAATATAACTTAATGCTATGGTTGGGTTTTACCTTAATGAACGTTAGTAGTTGCGGATGCTTGCTAATAGTTCCAATCATAAGTGCATAGAATTCCAAGTCAGGGATGACATGCTAGCAGTGGCCTCTCCCAAATTAAACTTGCTATCGGTCAAGTAAAGTAGTCAATTGCTTAGGGACAATTTCGCAACTCCTACCACCACTTTTCCGCACTCTCTATATTTACTTTGTTGTGTCTTTACCTAAACAGCCCCTACTTTTTATTTGCGCACTCTTTATTATCTTGCAAACCTATCCAAAAACACCTACAAAGTACTTCTAGTTTTATACTTGTTTTAGGTAAAGTGAACGTCAAGCGTGCGTAGAGTTGTATCGGTGGTCGATAGAACTTGAGGGAATATTTGTTCTACCTTTAGCTCCTCATTGGGTTCGACACTCTTACTTACGATCCCCTATACTTGTGGGTTACCATACGCGTTATTACCAAAATTGTTCCTACCAACAAAATTCACATCCAGTGATTCATTATTGTTCTCAATCAAAGTAGAGAAAGGCATATCATTAGGATCAATAGGAGCACTCTTACTAGCAAACAATTTCATAAGCTCGTCCATCTTTCCATTCAAAGTATTAATTTCTTCAATCGCATGCACTTTTTTACTAGTGGAAGATCTTTTGGTATGCCATTGAGAGTAATTAGATAATATTATCTAGGGGTTTAGATGTCGAGCTATATGTTTGCTTTGCTATCATTTGAACTATCTATGTATGCTATGTGTGGTACTTAATTATGAGATTCTATCTATGAGACTATGAGTTGATGATGTATCTCATATATTGGCTGTTTACCTATCAACATAAGATTCATTGTTCACTATGGGTTGTCTTCAACATGGTTTAAATTGTGTCTTAACTACTCTCCCATTCGCATATATACAAAATGTGCATTGAATTATTGATAAGCATCTTATGCACACATTAAGGGGGAGCTCAATCAAAAATTATATATGTGTTACATTGCAAAATATTTTTATTCGGTACTACATGTATGATTGTCATCAACAAACAAAAAAGGGGAGATTGAAAGAGCAATCATGCCCTTACATAATATTTTGATGTTGATGACAATATACATGTAGGGGACTAACTCTGTTTATCAAGTAATTCTCAGGTGTTAGCCCTCGGATGACACATGTATGTGGATCATGGACGTACGAGATTGATATCACTCAAGGAAGAAGGAAAATTAGATCAACGGTCCTTTTATTGGTTTTCTTGAGTATAGGGACCCCCGCACTATTAAGAGGAGATCGATAGGGTTAACAGAAGACTTGCTCAAGTCATTACATTTTCCCCTTAGATTTCCTTCCTTCCACATCTCCTAAATATACCAAACTCATTTTGGACCACTGGTAGGATCAACTATCATCACATACACTCACTCTCTCACTTCTTCATGTGTCTCTAGCCTGGAGGTTGCCGGATGTCCGGGGCCCTTACCGGAAATCCGACTCCCATCACAGTATGGAATAATTTGCTTATCCCTGGCTGCCGGATGTCCGGGCCGCCCCCGTAGCACCGGATGTCTGGGCAGCCATATGACGCCGGATGTCCGGGTGCTCCTCGGAAATCCGACCCATTAGTCCAGGAGCTTTGCTTCTCTAGGGTCTGCACGAGACGGATGTCTGGCCCTCATGTCGGATGTCCGGGGCCTCACTAATATGTTGAATGTCCGGGTCCACCCCGGAATGTCCGGCCCCTTTATTTTTCCTCTGGTCTTTATGTTTCTTACTTGGCCGTCTCACTGTGCCAAACGTCCAGCCTCTCGCCGGATGTCCGGCCTAACCCTGTCACTTACACTACAACGGCCATATTTGCTCCACCACTATATATAGTCTTCTTCCTCCACGGGATTAGGTTAACACATTCCTCTCTCTCTCTCTCTCTCTCTCTCTCTCTCTCATACACCAAATCTTAGATCTCGGAGGGATTTGAGAGCATTTGTGAGAAGTTGTCCATTCAAGTGATAGATCCACTCCTTCCCCTTCATCTCACCAAAGGAATTCATGATTTCAGCAAGTCTTGAGCATTTCCCCATCGTTCTTGTTCCTCTTGGAGGTTGGAGACTCCAAGGCGGTAGGAGTTCTTCGGAGAGGAATCAACCATTGTGATTACCCCCTAAAAGTTTGTGAGGGTTTGGAGACCACCCCAAGGTCTACCACTAGTGGTTGAGAATCGCCTTCGTGGTGATATCTCAAAGAGATAATAGGGTGAACCACGTGGCGTTGGTGTTCCTTCGTGGTAACATCCACCTCTATAAACGGTGACGTAGCTTCCCTCCAAGGAAGTGAACATCGGCATACATCCTCGTCTCTCGGAGTTGCAGTTATTCCTAACCCTAGCTTCCTACTTGTGGTTACTTGTCTCTTAGCTTGTAATTACATTATATTGTGCTTGCTTGTTTAAATACTTGTTGTATTCACTCTCTTGCTTAGCACTAGTATCCCCTTTGCAATTGTTAGGCTCACTCTCATATTCCGCATTAGTGCCTAAAATTGTTAAGTAACAATTAAAATTTGGAATTGTACCTATTCGCCCCCTCTAGGTCCATCTCGATCCTTTCATCCGGCTGTTGGCTGGGAGGAATATAACCTAGCTGTGGGAATCTGCAACAACTCGCATCACCAACTATCCTCTCCGACGTGTTACGTTGGTAAACGATCTAATTAAGATCCATATGTACTTGCATCTTCGTAGTGATCCTTTTTTTTGCGGGTCATCTTCATAGTGATCCTAGACTACTCGTAAGCGCGGATTTTTTTTCTACTATGTTTTCTAACACGGTAAAATTTGGTAAATCTTGTGAGCCATAGAGTCTCGTTTTATTGGGTTGACGAATCCCGGGACTTTTGATTTGCCATACAGTGAACGACATAACTATGTTTATGGATCAATAAAATTAGCATAGCAGTGTTCCGGATGCCCCATGAACATTATTTGTCTTTGTTTATTTCTCTTTTTTTTGCCATTTTTAATTTTTTATGTACATGTTTCAATATTGTTACTCTTTTATTTTCAAAATTTTATATCAAATTTTAAGAAAAGAACATGCTTTTTATACATGAACACATTTTTTCTAGAACATGAACAATGTTGTGTAAATATTTTGTTAGTCATATGCACATCTTACAAAAAATGTTTGGACCCTTTTAAAATTACAGAAATGTTTTTTCATTTTTGGCGTTGTTTTATAAAACAAACCACTTTATTCTAAAAAAATAAATTATGAAAAAAGGAGAAAAAAGAAAAAAAAAGAAAAGGAAGGAAAAGGCAGGCCCATGGGCGACCCAAGCGGTGTTCATAAATAGCCCGCCCGCACGCCGGGGTCGTTCTTCCTGTTCCCTCCCCCTCTGTCAGTGATTTGCCTTCGCCAGGATGGAGGCGTACATGGAGGAGCTCTTGTTCTCCGACGAGCTCGACGCGGAGTGCTCCCCGTCGTGGTTCTGCGTTCTCTGTAGGAGGTCGGTTTGCCGGAGCTGTTGCACGGATCACGGAGAGTTCCACGCTGATCCTGAGGTGCACGCGCACGCAGATGCAGAGGCGCTGCTGCTTCAGGTACGAAAAGAAACCAAGAAACCTCGAAATTCTTGTGGCTTAGTTAATCAACTGTTCTCGCTGTTTTAGACGTTTGTTGTAGGAGGGTCACCCGCGCTCTCGTATCGTGACGTGAGAGATCATAGGGCCAGTTCTTTTGGTCAATTCTCCCAGAATTGACCCCTTCCCCAGCTTCTTCCAGAATTGCCATTTAATATTTTTTTACAATTCCTAGTTAGTTAAGGTCTAATTAGCTAGGAATTGTAAAAAAATATTAAGTGGCAATTCTGGAAGAAGCTGGGAGGGGGTCAATTCTGGGAGAATTGCCCAAAAGAACTGACTCATACTCTGGGTTACAACTGGTGTGGCATCCAGAGGGTGCCCGTCGACGGCGAGAGGGACAAGTTCGTTGTCCTCAGGAGGCAGCCTAACTTCAACCGAAGATTCAAGGCTCACTGTCGCGTCTGCGCTGACAAGATAGTGGCGGGGAAGGATAATGAGTACTGCAGCCCCTTTTGCAAGGTAATTTCTTGGTTCTTGTTGCCGCTGTTCTTTCTTCCTCGTGTTCTTTCTTTCCCCTGTTCTTGGTGATTTGAAGTTCACTTTTTGTGTTACCCAGCTTGATTCGGTTCACCATGGCGGAGGCAGAGCTGTGGTTCGCGCGATGGTCGACGCAGACTACCACACGCTAGCGCAGAGAGACAGGCTGTGCACCATCTGTGCACTGCCATATTCGTCCGACCACTGTCCGGACCACCGTCTCCATCACGGTGGCGGCGACAATGCCATTCTTCATCTGACCCACCTCGACGGGCGTATCCTCATCCCCGAGGATCAGCTGCCGGGGTTTCTGACGCAGGGAGTTATGGTAGGCTGAATGTTGTTTGCTATTTAGTCCATCGATTCAATCTTCTGAAAGAATTCTCAAATTGTCTGACTCTGACGCTAACTGAACTTCGTGCAGCGTGTGAATGTACAGGGGGAGCTGTTCGTGCCCGTCCGACCCCGGGGAGTACTTCTTCCAGGCCCTGCACCACCACAGGAGTGTGCCCGGCAGGGCTGCTTCCAGCCCGTAGATGCCCAGGGCCAGTCCTGCAGCCTGGTGTGTCGTCAGGTGAGTTCGTAAGTGAGAACGATGATTGCTTCTTCCAATTAACTGAATCACTGACCAATTTGATTGGGTTTGCAGCACGCAGACTGATCTTCGGGGCAGGGGAGCAGCGACGAAAAAAGCAGGAGCAACCATTTGGATTCGGAGCTTCGGAGGCAGAGTTTTGGATGCGAACTTAGCTAGTAGAATTCGGCATTCTGAATTCAGAGGCACAGCACGCATTTTGTTTCGTTAGAAAAATCGATTTAGATGCGAGCTTAGTTAACTGAACATTTTGGATGCGAGCTTAGTAAGATGTTCCTTTAGTACATTGTCTGAATTCAGAGTTTTGGATGCGAGCTTAGTTAACTGAACATTTTGAAACAATTCAGTTGCTGTGATGTTCACTGTCGACATTTATATTCAGAAGTAAGGTGTTCCTTTTAGTACATTGTCTGTTTGCTGAGATTGGTTGGTGGGTTACCGCAGAACGAGGGGAGAGGAGAGGGGAGGGGAGGAGGGCGGCGGCCGGATAGGCCGCCGAGTGACGGCTCCGCGGTGGTGGGCTCGGCGTGCGGCTCTGCTCTGCGGCGGCCGTGGAGGGCGCGGGCTGCTCTGGGCCTCGCGGGAGGTGGAGCGGCGGCCCTGGGGGTGAGGTCGCCGGCGGGCCTCGTGGTGGCTTGCGTGGGGGGCTCGGATCCAGAGCCTGGGTGGATCTGGCCCTCCCTTCAGGCGTGGTGCTTCGCCGCGGGGAGGTGCCCCGGCGGCCAGCGGCGGAGTTGTGTTTGTGCAGCAGCATGCTCACTCCCCTTGGAGCTTGGCGGCGACCATGATGGTGGAGCACTGGCTAATCCCAAAATCCAATTGAATGCATGCTGTTTGATGTAATTCTCCCAGAACTTCATCTCGAAGGCAAGGAGTGATTAGCCACCCCCAGGTGGGTTTCCATGTCCTGAACTGATATGCTGTTGTATCCTGATTTTCAATGTCTATGTTGCTGACCTCCTTGATGATTCACGGCCTTTGAGCCATTTTTAACAGCTATGTCTAACCATTTCTGTCTGAGATACTGTCATGTGAGTTAAAATACTCCACAAATTGCTCACATGTGCTTTTGCTACTTCGGATTGTTTTCTGGGAACCAAAGATGGCAAAATCTCAAAATATCCTGTGTTTTCCTATGTTGGAGTACTTGAAGTATCCGTCTTTCGAAAGTATGACCAGTTCAATTTTCTGTGCACAGTATTTTTTCCTCTTGCCAATGCAGTGAAAAGGAAAGGTTCAGTTATGGGTTTGCAGGTTGTGCTGTGAACAGGGCATCAATGGACGACTCTGAGACAAGGGTTGATGATGTTCATGAATTGGGGTTCAAAAGAACATTATCAATTGTTCAGGTTTTTCATATGTGAGCAGCTCCTTGATCGATTATTTCTATTAGATGATAATGATGTCATTTCAGTTGCGTTAGATGATAATGATCTCATGTTTATGTCATTTCAGTTGCGTCAGATGATAATGATGTTTGCTGCATCGCACCCTTTCAGCAATAGCCGTTTCGAGGGATCACAAACCTTACCAAACAGAGAGACAGAGAATTATAGAAGCTGCAGGCTTTGTGAGGTGGGCTGGTAATTTTATGAGGCCTCTGAAACCCTATACTTCAGTATGTGCTCATTACTAATATTATTTCTGTTTTTACTGTGTTTTCTTTTTTGCAGGGACGTGGTGTGTTGCTGGTGTTCGTGCTGTTTCTCGAGCATCTGGTGATAAACTTACAAAGCAGTATGTTATCGGTGATCGAGAGATCAAGGCTTGACTTTTGTTTTCTTCCTTAGTTCTCAACTACAACCTTGACTTGTAGGTTTTTGATTAGATATTCTAGGCGGTCATTACGTCATCATAACTCAACGGTAGCCTCTTTATAGAGATTTCTGATTTACCGATGCACATGGTAGGAGCTAGGGTTCTACCGGGTCTAGGACGGAGGTTGTAGGGGAAGGAGTGTACTGGACGAGGTTGGGCTCGCGGTCGCCGGCGGCAGGGCGCTGTCGTGCGCGAGGGAGGAGGCGCGGCGCAAGAGGCAGGAGGCGGCTAGGGTTAGGGTCCGGCTCCTCTGGGAGCCGGGCAATAGATTATTCTTATTGCTTAATTCCAAAAGAGTCTTACAGCTTGTTTATATAACCATGATGCTAAGGAAAATAAGATAACTTGTGGGCTAAGCCCCTAACTAAACATGCCCAGTGGGCCTCCTCCGGGTATAAGTTACCCGGTCATAGCATCTCTCCCCGCCTGCGCAAACAGTTCGTCCTCGAGCTGAAAGTCGGGCTGGCGGAACTCGTCGCGCTGCTCCCAAGTGGCCTCCTCCGGAAGGCCATCCCACTGAATCAACAAGTACCACACCCCGCGACGTAGTTGGGCCTGCAACACCTTTGCTGGTCCCGGAAGGAGGTGCCCGTCGGAGGTCGGAGGAAGCGGGGGTGTGGCCGCCGGTGGCTCCCCACGGAAGGGCTTCAGCAGCCCCACATGGAAGACGTCGTGGATGCGAGCACCGGCTGGAAGCTGAAGGCGATAGGCCACCTTCGGAATGCGCTCCAAGACGGCAAATGGCCCGGCGTAGCGAGGACCCAACTTGCGCTTAGCGCGTGGGTCCAGGGACTGTGTAGAGCGGTGAAGAAGGCGCAGCCACACCCAATCGCCCACCGTGTACTCCGCCTCGCGATGGTGGCCGTCGTAGTAGTGCTTGGCCAGCTGCTGGGCCTGAAGGAGGCGTTGCCGGACCTCCGCAAGCATCTCGTCACGGTTGCGAAGAAGATCGCCCGCTGCCTCCGTCCGAGCCATCGCCGGGTACGGTCGGCCGTAGACCACCTCGAATGGCGTAGCGCGCAGGGCAGAGTGATAGGAGGTGTTGTAGCAGTACTCCGCCCCACGCGAGCCAATCCACCCAAGCGCGAGGACGATCACCTGTGACACAACGCAAATACATGGCAATCACCTTGTTGACCACCTCGGATTGGCCGTCCGTCTGAGGGTGGAAGGCCGTGCTCAGGCGGAGCTTCACGCCCGCCATCCGGAAGAGATCGCGCCAGACATGCCCCGTGAACACCGGGTCCCGATCGCTGACGATCGAAGAGGGAAACCCGTGGAGGCGGACGATGCCGTCAAAGAAGGCATGGGCCACGGACGCTGCTGTGTAGGGATGGCCGAGCGCGATGAAGTGAGCATACTTGGAGAAGCGGTCGACCACCGTGAGGATGACGGACTTGCCGCCCACCTTGGGAAGGCCCTCGATGAAGTCCATGGAAATATCAGCCCAGACCTGAGAGGGCACCTCCAAGGGCTGCAGTAGGCCAGTCGGCCGCAGTGTCTCCGTCTTGTTGCGCTGGCACGTCTCACAAGACCGCACCCAGTCCCGGACCAGGGCCCGATCACCGGGGATGTAGAAGTCGGCGCGGAGACGATGGAGGGTTTTCTGCACACCCTCGTGGCCGTCCGAGTGTGCCAGCAGCAGAACCTGGTGACGGAGGTCATCGTGGTCCGGCACGAAGATATGGCGCCCATGCAGGAGCAAGCCATCTGCTAGGCGCCACAGCTCCTCCAGGTCGCCGGCAGCAAGTCGCTGCCGAAGGAGCTGAGTGTCCGGCGCGGCCGCGGTGGCCCGACGGATGTCGGCGAAGAGGGCGAAAGATGGCCCCGAGAGGATGCAAAGCGCCGCCCCCTCGGAGTCGCCGACGGCTGCGTCGTGGTCGGCATCGCGGCGAGACAGAGCGTCGGCCACAGTGTTGAGGCGGCCCGAACGATACTCGACGGTGAAGTCGAAGCCAAAGAGCTTGCTGATCCACTGATGCTGCGGCACGGTAGACAGCCTCTGGTCCAGCAAGAACTTGAGGTTGTAGTGATCCGTGCGAATCCGGAATGACCGGCCCCAAAGATAAGGCCGCCAATGGTGCACCGCCTGCACCAAGCCAATGAGCTCCCTCTCATAAGCCGCGAGCTTAAGATGGCGCGCAGCGAAGGGCCTGCTGAAAAAGGCGAGAGGTCCATCGCCCTGATGAAGGACGGCGCCGAACCCCACACCGGAGGCGCCGCAGTCCACGACGAATGGCCGGTCGAAGTCAGGCATCTGAAGAACGGGACCCGTCGTGAGGGCCCCCTTAAGGGCCTCGAACGCCGCTGTCGCCTCCTCATCCCAGGCAAAGGCGTCGCGACGCAGCAGGCGCTGAGCGGGGACGCGATGAGGTTGAACTCCCGGATAAATTTCCAGTAGTAGCCGGCAAGACCCAGAAAGCCGCGAAGAGCCCGCGGTGAGTGCGGTGTCGTCCAGGCCGCGACGGCCGCCACCTTGTCGGCGTCCATAGTCACCCCCTCGGCCGAGATGACGTGGCCGAGGTAGGCGACTGAAGGCGTCCCGAACGAGCACTTCGAGCGCTTAAGATGAAGATGATGTGCTCGAAGCTCGTGGAAGATGACGGCGACGTGCTGAAGGTGCTCTGCCCACAAGGCGCTGTAGATAAGAATATCATCAAAGAAAACGAGCACAAACCGACGCAAGTAGGGGCGGAGGACGTCGTTCATCAAAGCCTGGAAGGTTGCCGGAGCGTTGGAGAGGCCAAAAGGCATCACCAAGAACTCAAAGTGGCCGTGATGAGTCCGAAACGCCGTCTTGGCGACATCATCCGGGTGCATCCGCAACTGGTGGTAGCCCGACCGGAGGTCGAGCTTGGTGAAGAAGCACGCCCCATGGAGCTCGTCGACCACCGGAATAGGAAACTTGTCCTTGAGCGTCATGCGTTAAGGGCGCGGTAGTCGATGCAGAAGCGCCACGTGTCGTCCGACTTGCGAACGAGGAGGACCGGCGCCGAAAACGGCGACGTGGAGATCCGGATGATGCCCAAGGCGAGCATGAGCGCGCACTGCCCGCTCCAGCTCGTCCTTCTGCAGCTGGGGATAGCGGTAGGGGCGCACTGCAATCGGTGCCGTGCCCGGCAGGAGATGAATGCGGTGATCATACACCCGGGCTGGCGGAAGTCCCTGAGGCTCCTCGAAGAGGTCGCCGTGCTGCCGCAGTCGGTGATCCAACAGTGGGTGCTCGGGCTCGGTGGTGGTCGCGGCCAGCTGAAGCTGCGGCGTCGTTGGGTAGGCGCCCCCAACGCCCTCCCACCGGATGCGACGACCGAGACGCCAGAAGGTCATCGTCAGGGCATCGAAGTCCCATAGGATGGGACCGAGAGTCCGCAAGAAGTCGACACCGAGGATGAAGTCGAAGCAGCCCAAGTCGATGCCGGCGCACCTGATGGTGAAGTGCTCGCCGTCGATGGTGATGGGCACGTTTAGCGCCAGCCCATGGCACCGGAGGCGGTCGCCGTTAGCCACCGTGACTTGAAGTTGCTCCCCGCCCGTTGGCTGAAGCGCTAAGCGGCGCATGGTTGCCTCGGGCAAGAAGTTATGTGTGGAGCCCGTATCCAGGAGGGCCACCAGGAGCTCGCCGTGAATCATCACCGGCAAAAGCATCGTCCGCTCGTCGCGGATGCCGGCAAGCGCATGGAGCGAGACCACCAGTGCCGTTGCCCGGGCGAGCGCGGGAGCGGTCTCCGCAGCAGCTGGTGGCGGCAACTCGCCGAGTCCGTCGGCGGGTGTGTCCTCCTCGACGTAGTCGACTGTCTCCAAGTAGAAGAGGCGCGGGCAGACGTGGCCCGGCACGTAGGGCTCATCGCAGTTATAGCAAAGCCCCCGGCGACGTCGCTCGAGCTGCTCAGCCTGAGTGAGCCGACAGAAGGGCCGCGTCGCGGCTGGAGCGGCCGCTAGGGTGGCCGGGGGCATCCGGCCCGGCACGGGGGCTGTTGGGGGTGGCCTGGCGGCGGGACGGCCACCTCGGGCCGGTGCCGCCTGTTGTAGAGCCTGCGCTCAACACTCGAAGGCGTGGGCGTAGTACATGGCCTTCTGGAGGTCCTGGGGTCCCCGAAGCTCCATGTCCACGCGGATGTGATCCGGAAGACCGCCGACGAAGAGCTCGGCGCGCTGCTGCACCGTCACACCTGGCGTGTGGCATGCCAGGGCCTGGAAACGGTCGGCGAAGTCCTGCACCGTGGAGGTGAAAGGGAGGCGGCCAAGCTCCGCCAGTCGGCTCCCGCGGATCGGCGGCCCGAAGCGAAGGAGGCATAGCTCGCGAAAGCACTCCCAAGGGGGCATGCCGCCCTTGTCCTGCTCGAGGGCGTAATACCATGTCTGTGCGGCACCCCGAAGGTGATACGAGGCGAGCCAGGTGCGGTCCGACGCGAGGGTGCGTTTGCCCGCGGAAGAACTGCTCGCACTGGTTGAGCCAGTTGAGGGGGTCCTCAGTACCATCGTAAGTGGCGAAGTCAATCTTGGCGAATCGTGGCGGCGTCTGAGTCTGACCGCCATGGCCTTACGGCTCGGTGGTGCGGAGTAGCGAGGAGGGTGGCACCCGGTCGGTGGGGACCGGGGGTTCCCCGCGGAACGGCGGGTCAGCGCGGCCCGCGTAGGCACTTGCGGAGCCGGACGGATCGCTATACTGTAGGGCGGGCGCCGGCTGGTCCCTGGCCATGGTGTAGTCCGGCTGCGGCGACGACCCAGACAGCCAGGCCGGGAGCGGTGACGGTGACGATGGGAAGGGGACCTTCTGGATCGGGACGCCTCCCGACGTGGTCGAGGCCGGCCCGGTGCTGAACGGCGGCGGGGCGATGGACGCGGGGGGCGCCGCGAGGGCCGGCGCTGGCCATTGCGGCCACTGCGGGGTGGTGGCCGGCGGCGGTTGTAGCTACAGCTGGGGCTGCAGCGGCCCAGCGAACGTCGCGGAGGCCGCCGGGGTGGCGGATACCACGGTAGGACTGGCGGGCCAGTGGCGGCGGCCCGTAGGGGCTGGCTAGGTACATCCGGATCCCCTGGACCGCTGTGACCAGGTCGTTGAGGACCCTGGTGACCTGCTCCGGGGTGAAGACGGCGGCGGGTGGTGCGGTGGAGGGATGCATCTGGGCGGTGGAGTCCAGCGGCGCGGAGGCCGAGAGCAGCGGCGCGGTGGTGGAGGTCGGCATCGGGAGGGATGGTGTGGGCTGCGGTGAAGACATGATCGAACCGGAGCTAACTGATACCAAGGTGGTAGGAGCTAGGGTTCTACCGGGTCTAGAACGGAGGTTGTAGGGGAAGGGGTGTGCTGGAAGAGGTTGGGCTCGCGGTCGCTGGCGGCAGGGCGCCGTCGTGCGCGAGGGAGGAGGCGCGGCGCTAGAGGCAGGAGGCGGCTAGGGTTAGGGTCCGGCTCCCAGGGAGCCGGGCAATAGATTATTCTTATTGCTTAATTCCAAAAGAGTCTTACAGCTTGTTTATATAACCACGATGCTAAGGAAAATAAGATAACTTGTGGGCTAAGCCCCTAACTAAACCTGCCCAGTGGGCCTCCTCCGGGTATAAGTTACACTGAAGTTACCCCGGTCATAACACATGAACTTCTCATCCAAGATGTTTGTTGTTTTCGCATGAAGAACAAATAATGGTCACCCATTCTCCCTTATAAGAGGAAGATCAAGGCTATTACAGTTGGTGATTGAACCTTTTATCAAGTCAACCTTCTTAATCACTTTGCTTCACTGTTATTTACAGGAGGAGGTAGTCAACAGCTGACTAGAATTCCTCACCCATGCTAGTGATGGGCTGTGGGGTTTTGTAACTAACGATGTTTTTACTGAAGATTCTCCTTCACATAGTGATATTTTCTGTAGTTCTCAATGGGCTGCCCCGGATTTTCTATTTCCAGGAAGCTGTTGCCATGGTCAAGCCAATAGAGGATCCTGAGCATGCTGCAAAGGGACTGGTTCAAGAAGCTTCCCAAAGAGCAAACGCCGACACATGACCGTTGTCATTTGTGCCCAAAGGATGGAACAACGTTGACTGGTGATGTACCGAGTGGCGAGTGAGGAGGTTGCCAACGAACTAATCTTGATAATTGTTCTTGTTCTTCCGTGGTGCTGTATCTGCTGTTGTATATGATGCTCGAACAAGATGTCATGTGGCGGCGGCACCCTCCCCTGCTGCGAAACCAAACTGACTTGGCCTGAGTTTACAGTTTAGCCTTGGTTCCATCCTCCTAGCTATCCTAGATGGTAGGTGATGTCGGAGCAGAGGGGTACTTTTCTTCTTCTTGCTGAACCTTACACTGCGCAGCTTCTATGCTGGTGCTTCATGCTAGTGATTTTTATCATCAGTAATGTAAAGGCATGCTTGAATGATTTTAACAAAGTTGCTCTGCCTGTGATGTCATACCTAAGAGTTCAGAATGGTGCGTGGTTCTTATTCGAAAGCTTTCCTCTTAATAAAGCAGAGCCAAAAAACCAACTCTTGTATCTCTCTTTACTAGTAGAATGCTGGTATTACCACATCCGGGACCAATTATGGATTCAGAATCACGCTGACATAGTTCAGCATATTTCATAGGTATTCTCAGACATGATGCATGCCGTTGAACTCTGTAAGTTTCACATAAACCGTAGAACCAAATGATTATCCCAATCGTCAAAAAACTGACATCGGTTTTTTAGAGGCCTAGCGCGAGCTCCGTTTCTGTCGTTCGATATGACACACAAATCTTGGAGCAGAGGGTTGTGGCATGTCAGATTTCGTTTCAGATCGCGCCGAAACAAAAGAAGCGCGAACAATGTCATTTGAACACACAAGCCCACCGCACTGGCCAGGGCATCTAGATTCCACCTAGGACATCTTAGTTCAATCGTACCCCCTCTTCTATTTTCATCCTTTTTACAAAGGGAATATGCAAAAAAAAAGATACTTGGCAAATTTACAACATTTCTTTTTCACTAGGTGGCAAAATATGCCAAAAAATAGTTTTAGGTGCATGGAAAAAATATTTCCTTCTTTAATTCAGTCATGGCAATTTTATTAATTCATTTTGTATTTTATCATGGCAAAAAATTTGAACCATGGAAATTTTAGTTTTTAGCCATGCAATTTTAACTTGTGAACCATGGCAAAAAAATGTTTCATAGCATGAAAATTTTATATTTTTTATCATGGAAAGCATGGAAAATTTATTTTTGGATCATGGAAAAATTCACAATTTTTTCTTAACACAAAATGACATGGGTATAGAAAATATGTTTTCCTTCAAGTCATTGCAATTTTGTAATTGTATTTTCTTGGTTACGTAGCAATTTGTAATGTTTTAATAGTTTATTTCATATAGTCTCTTGGCAATGACACAATTTTTTGGTTTAAAACATGGCACCTTTTTTGCACCTTATTATGCATTATTATTATTATTACATGGCGATTTTGTTGTTGACAATTATTTCTTTAGAAAAACAGCAAAGTGGGCCTAGCTCATTTTTACTACATGTTCATTTTTTGTTGGGCCATCAAGGGCCGCTGCAAAACTCTTCCAGGAGTGGACACATGGTTCGCTTGATGAGACCCCTAATTGTTGAATAACCCCAGCACATCGTCTAGATTAAAAACATTATTCCAAATTTGCGAACATTACTTTGTAAACATGAATATTGAATTTCCAAAAAAAATTGAAACATGGATATTTTTTCTATCTTACAAACATTTTTTGAAAATGTGACCATTTTTGCAAATTTATGAACAATTTATTGAAAATACGTTTTTAATAACCTGTGAATGTTTTTGAAAATGCGATATTTTTCCAAATTTACCAACATTTTTCAAGACTCTGATATTTTATGAAATTTGTGAACCTTCTTTAAAAACAAGAACATTTTTCAATTTTTCAATTTTTTTAAACATGTTTTTTTAGTTTGCCATTTTTTTAATTATGAACATTTTTTATATTTGTGATTTTCTAAAAAAATAGAAAAAACCCAAATACCAAATTTTTTTTGAAGGAACCAAATACCAATTAAAAAACCCGGTTCAGGAACCTCCTTTATGGTTCCCAAAACTAGTTAAAACCAGCTTGGAACCTCCTAGAAAGTTACCCAAACTTTTAATAGGACAGCCCTGCTCACTGCTTGATCGCCAACTCTTGTGCGAAAGCTCGACAATGTGATGCAGAATGTGTTAGGGCATTTCCCAATTGAAGTCCATGATTGTTGATTGACAAAAAAAATGTTAGGGCAGTCCAAATGCTTAAATCCTCTATAACAGTAAGCTCCTAAATTTTAAAGAGTCCGTAATTAGTTGAGATATTCGATTAGAATTGGGTCGACCGATTTTGATCGGGTCAACAATTTCTTAAAACTCTCATTCAGTTCTTTTATACTATACACCGTCCTTCCTAATTTTTAAGGCCTCACACTCAATTTAGGTATTCAATTTAGAACCGGTCAACCGATTTTGACCGGTTCAACACTTTCTCAAGCTCTCCCATTCAATTCACTATGTTTCCTAATTTTAGAACTCTTCCATTCAATTGAGATATTTAATTTTGGATTTGGTTTATGACTTCGACGGGACCAATAATTTTTTAAATCAATCATGAGCAATCGGCCTATAAAAGCATATCAATCCCGCGCACCTCCCACCACCTGGAAACAAAAATAAGCGTCACCATGTCATATTATAGCACCATATAGTAGTACATGCGACCAGCGACACAGAAATATTCCATCACTAAAGGGCCACCAAAATCACTGCACTATAAATAAAAAGAAAACACACTCTATCATCTCCCCCAGCACCACACCAAATATTCTATCTATTCCAAAATATAAGGGGTATTAGTTTTATAGAAAGTCAAATTTCTTTAACTTTGACCAAGTTCAGAGAGAAAATACCAACATCCACAATATTAAACAAAAATGTATGGAAATTAATTTTATGATGAATTAAAAATACCTTTTTGATATTATGGATTTTTGATATATTTCTCTACAAATTTGATCAAATTTAAAAGGTTTGAATTTTTATAAAAAACTAATACATCTTATATTTTGAAATATAATGACTATCTTTTGAATCAACATGGCAATGGGTACCCGCTACCCACGAATCCGCCGGGTAAAAACCCTATTAGGGTAAGGGTATGGGAAATTAAAATACCCATGGATTTCTAAATGGGAAAAAACAATACCCAGTGGGTAAGGCGGGTACGGGTATGGGAAGGCAATACCCATAGCCGCGAACCCTCGAACCCGTATAATAATAACCCTGTCAAGTAGGTCCCACGTGTCATTGACTTAGATGCTACCACGGGACCCAGCCGCCCCAACCCCTCCAAATTCCCGATCCGAAACTGCGCCCCACCCCCTTCCGCCGTCACACACACCACCAAATTGTGCCCACTTTCTAACCCTAGGCGGTCAACGCCGCGCCGACGCCAAGTCACCGCTGCTGCTGCATCAAAGCAACCCGCCGCCTTTGGCCTGCTCCTTCTTCTGATCTCCTAGCTGGGTATATGTGCTGAAATATTGTATATATGTGCTGAGATGTTGTCAATATGTGTAAAAATACGGAAATATAAATGCTCAAGTATACACGCCTAACTAGGTATTTTTACCCTCGGGGATTACCCGTACCCAGCTGGGTACGGGTATGGGAACAGTTTGAAACCCAGGGTGCGGGTCCAGGTATGGGTATGGACGAAATTTTTTGAGACGGATGTGGGTATGGGCACGTAATACCCATACCCAAACCCTGCGGGTGCCATGTTGACTTTTGAAGAAACCTAAACAACGTCAATAGCGCAGCAAAGCGTGCCCAACCCTTATAGTCGTATGCCATATCTAAACACTGCCAACTAAACTAAAAGACGATGTGGAGGCTTAGTTAAAGATGGGAGAGAGAGACAGAGGGCTGTGTGTGTGGGGGGGGGGGTGTTTGTTTATGCAGAAATAAGCCGTAATATCAAGGGAGTAACGTACATGGCTCGTTCGTGGCAGGAGCGTGCCATTTTTTCCCAGTTGATGTGGATTCAGAACTTGCGGGGCTCCTAGCGTGTTGCCGAGGGGTTCTCCTCACGCAGGAAATCGACTCCCGGAAGGTGGTGGTGGAGATGTACTCGCAGACAGCCATGGGTAAGATCAACAATAAGCAGAGGGACGTGCCGGAGAGTGGACAAGTCGTCCAAGAGATCTAGGAACTTCTAGCTTAGGGCGTGTTCGGTAGTCCTCCATGGCCAAAAAATCCTCAACTCCAACGCTACGAATCCAGTGCCAGCTTCTCGCCATCGATCCTGGAGTCATCGATCCGTTCGGGGTCACCGCTTCTCGGTCGCACTAGGAGCGAACCTGAAGCCCACAAAATTGCCCCTTTGTGGCCCAGCAAGAGCAGGCTGGTAATCCAAAGGGTTGGGAAAAGATGGACTGGGCCAAAGGCCTGGTGGCGGACAGGAGGGGAATGGTGCAGGGAGCGACGAATTGTGATACTGGCAGCGAACCGGTACGAGAAGGATTCACTTGGCGGTGGCAGGGACTAGTAATTATCTCTCAACTCTGACTTCCCAGTTTTGGAGGAGCTGTGATTTCCCAACTCCACGACTCCACAAAATTTATACTACGTTTTTAGCCAGCTTCTCTCGTCTAAATCCTGGAGTGGAGCCGTTCGGTTGGACTCCTGGCTGGGAGTTTGAGGAGTTGGGAGTTGGAGGAGTACCGAACACGCCCTTAGTTTCTAGAGTTTAGAGTTGTGCGTCGTTCTGTAAAATTTGGCTCCATATGGCACCGGAGTGTGTAAGCTCGGACATCGCCACTGAAGGGGCGATGAACACCGGATAAATAAGCAGCGTTCCCCTGGAAAAAAAAAGAGTAACGTACACGTTTAGTAAATGGAGTTGTCGAGAAAGTGCAGTTAGAAATCTCATAATTCGGTACATTATCTTTGCATGTGTGATTCATATCTGGCACAAATCAGCCAAGGGGGCAAAATTCCGCAGGTGGTATTTGACAAAATCGCATTAAAACAGTACACTCTAGTCCTTGTCGGTGGACATAGCTAGGGCGGAAGCAGTGCTCACCGGCGACCATTGGGACTCCGATGGGATTCGTCCAGGGCTCCAGGCACACGTGGAACTTGAGCTCGTCGCTCCCGTCAGTGTGGTCGAGCACATGCATTAATCACGGACGTCCATCAATCACTCTTTCTTCATCTATTGCAGCCAGCATCCGGGCGCGTTGGTGTCCCCCCTCGGTGTTGACGAGGTGCGCAGAGTCGCCGCTCATAAAAAAAAAAATTCAACCAAAGGGTTAATCCTCCTTGACATTTATTTATAGGAAAAATTCCGTGAGCATCACGCGTCTAAGCTGAGACTTGAACTCGGGTGAGCTGACAGCAACCTCAGCTGCCCAGCCAACGGGTCGACGCCCCGTCCTCAAGTCCCGCTCATGAATTGCTCCCAGAAACCCCAGAGCATGACGCCCTCCACCGCCAGGGTGCGTGTGTACCTTCCGCAGCATCGCCAACGGCACGCCGATCTCCGTGCTCTGGGTTGCTCATGTCATGTGCCCCATGCAGCCTGGTGCCACCCACCGCCGCGCTCTGCTCCTGCAGGCCGATCCGCTGATGATCTGGTCGATGTACGCCTCGGACGTCTCGCGGATGTGGCACATACCCTCCACGTTGCAGTAATTCACGGAGACTAGCACCATGAAGATGGGAAAAAATTATATGAGACCAGGTCTCATATAAATCAGGTGAGACCCGCCCTGATGGATAACATGTGGCATTCACAAATCACAAAGTATCTAATCTCTCCCCTCCTGATTTTAGGTGAGGGGTGGGATAGATGCTTTGTGATTTGGAAATGCCACGTATCATCCATCAGGATGGGTCTCACATGCTAACCCGTAAGATCTGGTCTCATAGAATTTTTTTCCATGAAGATGGTCAGGGACGGAGCTCCCATGTATTCACATGTATTCACTGGGCTGGGGTCAATTGACACCAGTGCCTTCTGGCTTTTCAGGTAATAAGTATTAACAAAATGTGCGTATGACCCCAGCCCAAAAAGTCCATTGACCCCAGCCCAGCAGCAGACCAGCTAATCTCTAAAGCCTTAGCCCATAAAATCCATCAAGTACTAAAATAATCAACAACCTGCGGCAGCAAACAACGATACAAGGCCAGGCCCAATGCTTACGCTGTTACGCACATCTCTCTTTTTTTTAGCTAAAAAAAAACCTCTAGTTAGGGTTTGCCTTTTTCTCCCGGAGGCGACCACGCCGCCGTCGAGTTCTATCTTCCCCTACCACGTACCCCTATCTCAGGCGATCGTTTACGACGCTGGGAGCGGCCGTGTGCCGCGGCCCTGCTTCTGCTTGGCTAGGGAACGGTGGAGTTAGGGTTCCCCAAACAAAAAAACCCGATCTGTTGTCTCATCGGGTTAGGGTTCTTGATGGCTTCGAACGCGGCATCGGCCACGGCGGATGCAGAGGATGTTGAGGCGATGATGCGAGAGCTGGGACTGACGGAGGAAGACCTAGATGATGTGATCTTTGATGAGAAGCAAGCTCCTGCGGAGGGGCCTAGATGGATCATGCTTGCCAGAGTCAACACCACCAAGACATACAGCCAGACCTGGTTCTATAGGAACATGCGTTCGGCGTGGGATGCTGCGCAGGAAGTGAAGTTCAAACCTCTTGAAGAGAATCTGTATACCGTCCAATTCTCGTGCTTGGGAGATTGGGAGAGGGTGATCAATGACGGGCCGTGGAACTTCAGAGGAGATGCGGTGGTAATGGCTCGCTATGATGGGATCTCAAAGCCGTCGACGGTCAAGTTAGAGACGATCGATATCTGGATTCAAATCCACGACCTGCCCGATCTGTATGCCCATCTGATTACCCCTCTGGCGGCCAAAGTAGGGGAAGTCTTGTTTACGGAGCCCTTGTCTCATGATTTCATTGGTAATTTCTACCGGGTCTGGGTGCGGATCAATGTATCCAAACCTTTGAAGAATGCTGTATCCATGGTCAGAGAGGGGAAGAGGCAGATCTACAGAGTCAAATACGAAAAGCTGCCTGACTGGTGTGCCGTCTGTGGTAGGCTTGGGCATCTTTACAAGGAGCATGGGAACGGGATCCACCCACCATCTGCCCTGGTGTTCAAGGACCTGCGAGCGAGCTGGGTAATGCGTACAGGAAGAGGCCCGGGGGGAGGCCGTGGCAATCGTGGAGGCAGGAGAGGAGGCCGTTCTGGTGGTAGGAACAACACCAGGTATGAAGAGGGCAATACTAGCTATGCTGGGACCAAGAACATGGGAAGAACAGGGACGGCTGCAGCGCCGGGGGCTGAGGACGTAGACATGGAAGACGCGACCAGGAAAAGGCTAGCGGCTGGACTGTTAGAAAGGACACAGAATGATACTGCAGGGCAGGGAAGGACTACAGCTGACAATAATCTAGCCTTGGTGCCTGTGGGCAGCTCTGTTGCCAGTCCACCACCGACGAGGGAGTTGAAGAGATCTAAGACTTTTGAAGAAGGGAATGAAGGATCAAACTCAGCAGTTAAGAACTTGGCGGGCTCCTTCGAGGAGCGCCGCCGGGCCCAATGAGTACCATGTGTTGGAACTGCCGTGGCGCGGGCAAAGTCGCGGCGGTTCGTGAGCTTCGTGATTTCGCGAGGCAATTTGCCCCTACCCTGTTGTGCATAGTTGAAACACAAATAGATGGTAATAGGGTAGAAGCTTTAGCTGGTACGTTGGGTTATGATAATGCATATGCTGTTAGTAGTCAGGGCCGAAGTGGTGGCATTGGTCTGTTTTGGAATAAGTCAATAAATGTTGAGATTTTTGGTTACTCTGATTATCACTTGGATGTTTTGGTCGAGGAACAGAACCAGGATAGGTGGAGGCTGACATGTGTATATGGGGAAGCACAAACAAATTTGAGGCACCAAACCTGGACAGTTTTGAAGAATATCAGTACTTTGAGCTCCTTGCCGTGGTTGTGCGTGGGTGATTTCAACGAAGTGTTACGTCCGGAAGAGCATGCGGGGGTTGGGCAGCGGAGTAATGCTCAAATACAAGCATTCCGAGATACTATAGATATTTGCATGTTGCAAGATTTGGGCTACTCGGGGCACTTTTGGACCTTTGAGAAAAAAGTTGTTGGAGGAAGCTACACAAGATGCAGGTTGGACAGAGCATTAGCTAATGCGGGATGGATGAACAAGTTTCCTATGGCCTCGGTTTCACATCTCACATGCGCCACGTCGGATCACGCACCGATTTTGGTGGAGTTCGGAGATACAGATCGGTTGCAAGCACAGAAATCTTTTAAATACGAGGTGATGTAGGAATCACATGAAGGTTTTAAGGATGTGGTTCTAGCAGATTGGGAAGCTAGCCCTCCATGTCTGTCGGTGGAGGATTTGAAACAAAAACTGCAAACCATCTCACATGGCCTAGTTAAATGGAGCAGAGACACTTTCGGCAGCGTCCGGAAGGAAATAAAGAGGCTTAAGAAGGAGTTGGAAGATCTGCGGGCCGATCCAGCAAGGATAGCTCCCTCACATAATGAGTTGAAAATAAACCAAGATTTGATCGAGGTGTATCATCGTGAGGAAGTTATGTGGAGGCAAAGATCCAGGATAGAATGGCTCACTGCGGGCGATCGCAACACGAAGTTTTTTCATCTACGAGCCAGTATCCGAAGGAAGAAAAACATGATAAAAGCCCTCCAAAATTCCCTCGGGGTAGTGGTTGATGATCCGGCTGAACTACGGGCATTGGCCAATGAATTCTATCACGATCTGTACACTTCGGAGGGTGTTCAAAACATGGATGCAGTACTTGATCATGTTCCGAGGAAGGTGTCAGCAGAGATGAATGCCTCATTGTGTGCCCCTTATACGAATGAGGAGGTTAAGACCGCCCTCTTTCAGATGTTTCCAACAAAAGCGCCGGGGCCCGATGGTTTCCCGGCTCATTTTTACCAAAGACACTGGGATGTGTGTGGAGAGGAGGTAACAAAAATTATCTTGAGTATTGTCCGGGGGGAGGAGAGTCCGGAATGCATCAATGATACGGTTTTGGTGCTCATACCCAAGGTAACAAGCCCCACTGCTTTATCTCAGTATAGACCTATCAGTTTGTGCAATGTGTTATACAAGATAGCATCCAAGGTAATTGCAAATAGACTGAAACTCATTCTGCCAGACATTATCTCTGAGGAGCAGTCCGCTTTTGTCCCCGGAAGGTTAATTACTGACAATATAATTTCAGCTTATGAGTGTCTGCACTTTATGAAGCGGTCTAGATCAAAATCAAATAATTTTTGTGCACTGAAATTGGACATGATGAAGGCCTATGATCGGGTAGAGTGGACATATCTGAGGGCTATCATGACTAAACTTGGGTTTGCAGGACAGTGGATTGATACTGTGATGAGCATGGTGTCTTCGGTATCTTTCTCGGTAATGTTCAACGGAGAGAAGCTCGAATCGTTCCAGCCATCGAGAGGAATCCGACAAGGAGATCCAATCTCCCCCTACTTATTCTTGATTGCAGCAGAGGGCCTTTCGTGCCTCCTTAAATCAAGTTCTTCGTCATCATTTGCAGGTATTCAAGTGGCCCCAACGGCTCCCACCGTTAACCACTTGTTGTTTGCAGATGATAGCCTGTTGCTATTCAAGGCCAACGTAGAGGGTGCAGGTGTGGCATCAAACTTGCTCGAGACCTACTGCGCAGCTTCGGGGCAGAGAATCAATCATGAGAAGTCTTCAATTTTCTTCAGTAAGTCGTGTCAGGCCACGTTGAAGGAATCAATAAAAAACACCTTGCATGTGCACAAGGAGACTTTGAATGAACACTATCTAGGCATGCCAACCGATGTGGGACGTTCGAAAAATGGCACGTTCAAATACTTGAGAGACCGGGTGTGGGAGAAGATCAAAGGATGGATGGAGAAGCTGTTGTCCTCAGCAGGTAAAGAAGTGTTAATCAAGGCTGTGGCCCAAGCGATACCAGTCTATTCTATGTCCTGTTTCAGGTTGCCAAGAGGCCTTTGTGAAAATATAACCTCAATCATACGACAGTTTTGGTGGGGAAGCAAGCAGGGGAGAAGAAAGCCCGCATGGGTGGCTTGGGATATTATGACAAGCCCGAAAAGTTTGGGAGGGTTGGGATTTCGGGATATGGAGATCTTCAACTTAGCTCTACTAGCACGGCAAGCGTGGAGGCTGCTAACGGGGGAACTGAGCTTAAGTGCCAGGATTTTAAAAGCTGTTTATTTCCCGGAGGTTTCTATTCTTGAGGCGGAGCTTGGGTCACACCCTTCTCAGGTTTGGCGCTCGATCATTGACGGTCGGGATGTTTTGATACAGGGTACTGTGAAGAGGATTGGAGATGGCGAGTCCACTTATATCTGGAGACACAATTGGATACCGAGGGAGGGAGTAAGAAGACCTATCACATCGCTAACGCAAAACCCTCCGATCATGGTCTCCGAGCTTATAGATAGTACCACGGCATCGTGGAAAGAGGAGCTGATTCGAGCAACCTTTGCTCGGTTTGATGCCGACGATATTCTGAAGATACCACTGTGTACTCGCAAGGTTGCGGACTTTTGGGCTTGGCAGGAAGAACCAAGAGGAAATTTCAGTGTTCGGTCCTGTTACCGCATGATCCTCAGAACAAAGCATGAGCGGGAGGCCTGGCTGAGCGGAGAAGCGGGAACTTCTATTGTGCAGCAGGAGGCGGACAAGTGGAGTACTATTTGGCACATGCAGGTTCCATCGAAACTACGCATGTTCGTTTGGAGATTGGCGAGAAACTCCATGCCCACTATTGATTTACTCAAACACCGCAATATGGCCACCGAGGACAAATGCCCTTTGTGCGGGGCGGTTGACTCTTGGAGACATGCACTCTTTATGTGTCCGATGTCAAGCAGCGTTTGGGCCTTAGCTCCGGAGGAGTTGGTTCATCATCTCGTGGACAGAGTGGAAGAACACCCCAAGGATTGGCTTTTTGCTATGAGTGGAGTGTTGAACGGAGATATGCTTGCACACATGATTGTTATTATGTGGGCAATTTGGCGAGCAAGAAGGAAAGCGATCTATGAGGACATCTTCCAATCACCGCAATCTACTTATGGATTTATCACAAGCTTTCTTGATGACTTGAGATATATTAAGGCAAGTGAACCTCGGAGGACCGTAGTCAAAGCTGCAAGACCAACCCAGTGGCAGGCTCCGGCCACGGGATGCGTGAAGATCAATGTGGACGCGGCCGCACCAAGGCAAGCCCGTTTCGGGGCTGTGGGTGCAATCTGCAGAAGTTTAGATGGTCTGTTTTTGGGAGCTTCGGCGCTGATCATAGAGCATATTGGGGACCCGGAAACGCTGGAGGCCATGGCGATCAGAGAAGGCCTTGCACTTGCGGAGGACTTGTACCAAAGGCGCATTCATGTTGCATCGGATTGCAAGAAGGCAGTAGACTCTCTGAAAAAGGAGGACGCATCTCCATATGGTGCTATTGTGCATGAAATATTAAGCCATTCTGCAACTTTTGATATGTGTAGGTTTAGCCATGAGTTTAGGAGCTCAAATTATGAAGCTCACAACTTAGCGAAGCATGCTTTATCTCTCAGGGGTGGCCGCCGTGTATGGTTAGGCCATCCCGGAGATCTTTCTTTCGTCCCTGTAAACATTGTGACGAATCAATAAAAAGCTTCGTGTGTTGTCTCAAAAAAAAAATCTCTCTTTTTTTTTGACGTAACGCTGTTACGCACATCTCTATGTATCAATTAATCCATATACGCTACCCGGCTGTTGTACGCCTGTACCTGTACGCGAACAGACGGACGCCCTCGTCTCTTCGCCTCCTCATCTCGATCCCTAATTCCGCAGCCGCCACAGCGAATCGGCGACGAACGACGGTGAACTCGACGCCGTTTCATCGGGTGAATGTTGACATCGGCCGACCGTCCGCCAGTGCATAATCTTTGATTTGCAAGTGTTGGCTTCCCATCCCAGGTAATCTGCACCTTCTCTCTTGCATCTCGGTCTCTACTCTCTAGACTGTCTACAAGACTACAATTCTACATGTCCATTGATTTCATGATGGCTATTGACTAAGTAATTTTTTTAGTTTTTTTTCTTTGATTTGCCTAGGACGAGGAGGATATGGATAAATTTTTGTTGAAAGGAAAACGACCAGCACCAGATAGTAACGTGGCAGGGACTTCAAGGCCAGTTAGACCAAGACAAGATCTTGCGTCAAATATTGATACTACTCCTTCGCCTCCGGCAGAAATTAACTTAGATGCACTTCCTCATGATCCAGCTGATCGAAAAAGAATAGGGCAGTACACAAAGAATCCTAAGAAGCAAGATGAGATTAGAAGAATATATTTAAATAGAGGACCTTACAGACCACAAGAAGGCTTTAAATATCCTCAGAAAACCATCGCACGAGCTGAACGGAGATTTAGTCCAAAATGGTTTAAAGACTATAATTGGCTAGAGTACACTGATAAGGTGCATAAGGCATTTTGCTTGTGTTGCTATCTATTTAGAGATTGCATCGATGGCCAAGGTGGTAATGATGCATTTGTTGTTAAAGGTTTCTCTTGTTGGAATAAGAAACAAAGACTAGATACTCATGAGGGTGAAGTTAATAGCTTTCACAATGTAGCTGTTAAAAGATGCGATGCTTTAATGAATCAAAATCAGTCCATTAAGGTTGCCCTCGACAAGCAAACTGATATCACAAAGAAGCAAAACCGCATTCGGCTGAATACTTCTGTTGAATCGGTTAGATACTTGCTACATCAAGGTTTAGCTTTCCGTGGCAATGATGAATCAGAGGATTCAAAAAATAAGGGGAATTTTCGAGAGTTGGTACAAACATTAGCAAATCAGAATGAGGATGTAAGAAAGGTAGTCCTTCAGAATGCTCCACAAAATTGCAAATGGGTGTGTCCAGATATTCAAAAAGAACTTGTGAGTTATTTTGCCAAGGTGAATAACAACCATCACTATTCACTACTATATATTTATTTCATGCAGTTTATATTGCTGTGAGCACTCAAAATGACACTCTCTCTTGTTTTGCACAGATAACGTTGGGTTCTATTCTTGAAGAGATTGGTGGTGATTTTTTCAGTTTATTGATTGATGAGGCTTCGGATGTGTTAGATAAAGAACAAATGGCTGTTGTCTTGAGATATGTTGACAAGCTTGGACTGATCCTGGAACGTTTAGTTGGAGTTGTACATGTGAGTGAAACATCTGCAACGTGTCTCAAGTCAGCTCTCAAAAAATTGCTTGCTAAAATTGGATTAAGCTTCAAACAAGTTAGAGGGCAATGCTATGACGACGCAAGCAACATGCGCGGTGAGTTCAATGGATTGAAAGCCAAAATTCTGGAAGAGAATAGGTCAGCATATTATGTGCATTGTTTTGCTCACCAACTTCAATTGGTTATAGTGGCGATTTCAAAGAAGAATGAAGATATTGCGGATTTCTTTTATATGATCTCTCTTCTATTTAATGTGGTCGGAGCTTCTTGCAAAAGAAAAGACATGATCAGAGAGAGTAACCGAGAAAATGTAAAAAAATCCATAAGTAGTGGACGAATTAGTACTGGCACAGGGCTAAATCAAGACCAATCACTTCAAAGGGCTGGAGACACCCGTTGGGGTTCTCACTATAGAACCCTCAAGCTTAATCCAGTTGTTCCCATCAATTGTTAGTGTCTTGAATTATGTAGCAAAAGAAGGCAAGAAGGATTCCAAGAAAAGTGAAGCACGTGGCCTTCTATCATATTTTGGAACCTTTGATTTTGTGTTCTATTTGCACATGATGTTCCATATATTAGGGAGTGCCAATACTTTGTCACATGCATTGCAACAAAAGGATCAAGATATCTTGAATGCCATGTCATGTGTGAAGTCAATACGGAATGATCTACAACAACTAAGAGATGATGGATGGGAATCACTTCTAGAGAAGGTATATTCATTCTGTGAAGAACATGACATTCCTAAGCTAAACATGGGTTTCAGCATCCTCAATAGGTGCAGACTGAGTTGTGAAACCAAAAGTCCCCCCCCCCTCCCCTCCCGGTCGCTCCTGCGGGCGACGCGGAGGGGAAACCCTAGCCGCCGGTAACAGGCCCCCCTCCTCCTCGACTCCTCCCTCGCCGCCGCCGGCTCGCGCTGACGGGCGAAGCCCGGTCAGCCTCGGCGGCGGCGGGGCCTTCCTTCCCCCTGCTCACTAGGGCCGACGCGGGTCGGGGTTAGCGGGCGGCGCCGTGGCGCTGGCCGAGGGCGTGACGGCGCGGCGGCGGACAACGGTGGCGGGGCCGGTGCCTGGCGGCGGCGTGTTGGGCTTGGTGTGCTCTGTTCTGCGCGGTGGCGTCTGGCGTGGTGGTGGCGGCCATTGGTGGAGCGCGTCGGCCCCCCTTCGGCGGGTGGCTGATGCAGATGCGGGGTGCGCCGCTCCTGGCCGCGTGGGCGGCGGATCGGCGGCGAGCGTGGCTGGCTCCTGGGGCTTCCCCGTTTGCCCTGGGAGCAGATCTGGCGATGGTGCTTCCTCTCGGGGGATGGATTGGGGGAAACCCCTTGGCTGTTCTCTGCGGCCACGATGCCGGCGGCACTCCGGCGTCGTTCCCCTTCTTGAAGGCGGCTTCGCAATCCCCCCTCGCCCTCCCTTCGTCGTCCCGGGTGAAAGCCTCAAATCTCCGGATTGGGTGGTGACGGCGCCCCGGCGTCGTTTTTCTTCTTGAAGACACCACCTTGGTGCGACGGAGTGGTGGTCGAGGCCTTGGCATGGGAGGTGGCTGCCGGATATCGTCAGTGGTGTCCATGCTCGGCCACTTGCGGTTGATGTTGGCGCCGGCGCGCGGCGTTGGCGATGCTCGGTGGTGCGGCTGCCTGGTGCGGTCGTTGTGTTTGTCGTCCCCTCCCGGCAACCTGTTGGTCCTAGTCATGCGAGCTCAGGGGTGAGCGACTCTGCCTGTCGACGGCGTAGTGTCCTCCGATCCAGGACTAGAGGGCAGGGGGCTCTCTTCGGAGGTAGAGACGAATGGCGGACCGGATGGCTTGGCCCAAGGGGGATGACAGAGCGTGACAATCCTCCTGCAGCGGGATCTACCTCGGCTCAGCCGCGGCGTGTGTTGGCTCCTGTTCGCCGAGGGCTTCGATGTTCAAGCTTGTGCTTGGTGTATTCGAGTCTTGTTAGTGGCTCCTTTGGTATCTTGTATCTTTGCCGTTTTTAGTTTTTTTCTTCCTTTCTTCTTCTTTTTCTTTGGGCTTGATGTGCTGCTCGCCCCAGCATTGCGATGTGTCAATGGTGGTTTGCTTTGAAATACAAAGCGGGGGGAAACCCTTTTTCGGTAAGCTAAACATGCATGATGAATATGTCGATCGGCATAAGCCAAGAAAAAGAACCAACATTACAAATCTTCATCATTACCAAATAGAATGCCTTAATTTTGTTATTGATTGGCAACTTCGAGAGTTCGATGATAGATTCAATGAAGTGAATTCTGCATTGCTTATCCACATGGCTTCTTTCAACCAAAAAAACTCCTTCGCTGCTTTTAACTTGGATAGTTTATTGAAGCTAGCTGAGTTTTATCCTGATAATTTCAATTCAACACAATTGATGGATCTTGGTCATGAACTTCGGATTTTCATAGACAATGTCCGAGCGGACCAAAGATTTGCCAATTTGGATGGCATTGCCGATCTTGCTAAAGTGTTGGTGGAAACTAAAAAGCATCTTGCTTTTCCTTTGGTGTATCAACTTCTCAAGTTGGTGCTAATTCTGCCAGTTGCCACAGCGTCCGTGGAGAGATGTTTTTCAGCAATGAATATTGTCAAGAGTGTTTTGCGGAACAAAATGGGTGACGAGTTCACGAGTGATTGCTTGATTTGCTATGTGGAGAAAGACATATTTTCTACGATAACGAATGATGATGTGATTGATCTGTTTAAGAAGATGAAAGATCGAGAAGGGAAGTTATGAAATGTGAGCCTCGTATCACTTTTTTTTCTCCTTAATGATACTTATTTTCTGCATTATTTGTTTCTTACTATTGTTGTGAATTTAATATGTTATTTTGTTCATCCTTTCCAGAAAGTTAAAAATGAAACGTTCGAAGTCATCCTTTTGCCTATTATTTCTGGAATATGTAAAAAAGTGTTATTTTATGCTTTGCTCAGCCAATACTCGCTACTTGGTATGATTTTTTTGATGTAATAATAATATCACTTGCATATTGTTGCTTTTTATATCGCTCTTGGCCATTATCAATGTTGTTGCACCACTATAATTTGTGCTAGAGGCTTAGCGTGGGGAGTGGTTGACACTAGTGCCCATTTTTTCTTGCTTCGTCCCTGAAGATGGTGGCGTGGACTTGCAGTTTTTAACTCGTAGCGGTAGGAGTCATGCAGCATCTCGCTGTTCATGTCGTAGTGGCAGAACTTCCCCTTGGGCTGGGCCGGAGCAGCCCAGTCGACTCGGTTCTTCACTTCCCCCTCAAAAAGAAAGAGAGAAAAGACTCGGTTCTCCACTTCAGCAAAAAAAATTCGTAGGTAGACAGGTGCGCCAATGGTTAGGAGGGAAATTTTTACCAAGTCGTTCATTTTTCTCACGTCCTGGTCTTGTAATAGATGGATTATTTGGTACTTCGCGTGTTGATTTTTTTTGTGTGTGAAATTTGCGTGTGGAAATAAACTAGCTGTGAAAGGCACGGGTCTTGCATTGCCATGGCAGCCCGTTTCGGCCCAGTTTTGCTGCCATGGTAGCGGGTCAGTTTAGTCCGCTTTTTTTCTGGCATTTTAGTTGGAAATCGCGTGGTTCTAAAAAAAAAAAAAGCTGGAAATCGCGTGAGGACGTGATACGTGCCATCCGGATGTGCATTTGAGGCTTGTGCGGCTTGTTCTCGGTCGTAGGATGGCAACACGACACGTTCTATTTTTAGATATATAGAAGAAATAAATAGGAGAGAAAGAAACAACAAACTTGCACAAAAACTTTGTACTCTTTCTTCTGTTCATCTTCTTCAGTGGCGGAGCTAGCCGGAAAGCTCTTGGGGGGCGAAACACAAATTATCGGTGTTTGGGGGGGGGGGGGGGGGGAATGCTAAAAATGTTCTAATCTAAGTCTCCCTAAAATAAATTTCTTTGGAAATTGGCCAAAGGCTGGGGTGGCAGCCCCCCCCCCCCCCCTGGCCACAACATAGCTCCGCCACTGATCTTCTTCGTACGGGAGAGTGAGAGAGTTAAAAGAGAGGATAATTGAGTGTGTTAACAATTGGCACCAGAGCTTGGTTGAGACATGAGTGACGACGACAAGCTGAAGGCTCAACGGTCCCCCAACAGCACATTGCGAGCTCAAATCACCGGCGTCGACGATGAGCCGGGGCAGATCGTGCAGACTCAAGTGGTGCGCGATGCCGCCGGCAACCGTTTGCCGATGCTCACCCGTACCAATTATGGGGACTGGGTCTGCTCGTGCAAGTCATGCTTGGGGGGCGCCATCTCTGGGAGGCCATCGAAAAGGGCACCGTGATTCATGCAGATGACAGGCTGGCCCCTGAGGCCATCCCGCAAAGGCGTCGGCCAAGGACGTGTGGGATCTCCTCAAGACCACGCGGATCCGAGGAAAGCCGTGTGCAAGAGGCGAAGGTGGCGACCCTCATCAAGTAGTACACTGCCGTCCACTTCAACGATGGCGAGAGCATCGACGATATTGCCATGCAGCTCATTGGTATGGTGAATCAGCTCAGCCTTCTCGACAAGCAAATTCCGGAAAATAAGGTTGTTCGTAAGTTCCTTTCAGTCGTGCCACACAAATTCTCAGACCACCATGTCCATTGAGACGTTGGTTGATCTGGACACGCTCTTGATTGAAGTGCTTACCGGCAGGCTGAAGGCAGCGGAGGAGTTGTACGACCTCGACTCCGCCGATCATGGCGGAGGCAAACTCCTGCTCACTGAAAAGGAGTGGTGCAAGCGCGCCATGATTATGACAGATCCGGCAGCAGCAACACCAACCAGGGTCGCGGCGGAGGACGCGGATGTTGCATGGGTGGTGGGCGCGGAAACCACGATGACGATGGCAACCATGCCGGCAATGGGGCGGCAGCATCGACGAGTGCCGCTACTGCCACAAGCTGGGCCACTGGACCTGGGAACACCTCAAGAAGGCGAGGGAGGAGGCCCACGTCATCCAGGAGGACGCCCCCTATCCTAGCCTCCCAATGACGGTCGTGGAGGAAAAGGCTGCCACGACAGCCAAACTGGGGGCTCGACACCCATATTGCCCCCTGACGAAAATGCCGCCATGGCAGCAAATTCGGCTGCCACGATAGAAATTCCCCATGGCGTGCCTCCACGACACAAGGTAACTGCGTGTACATCAACGAGGAGTGAGTCCGCGTGGAGTTTAGCCGCGCCGAAGAAGAGATCGACAAGGCCCGGTTCCTGGATACTGGGTCCTCAAATCATATGACTAGGGATTACCCGACATTCACGGAGCTTGACAAGTACTCCCTCCGTCCTATAATATAAGAACGTTTTTGACACAGAATTAAAGGAGTACATCTCTGGCGCGGTCAAGTTCGGCGACGGCTCCCTCGTCGATACACTCGTACACACGATACACTCGTACACACGGCAGGGGCACGGTCCTGTTCGTCGTGACCGACGGCCAACATCGCGTACCCACGGACGTGCACCAGATCCCTTACCTCCGAAGCAATGTGGTGAGTTCCCCTCCTCTCCCCCCATCCCCTCAAAAAAAAAAAGCAATGTGGTGAGCATTGGGCAGCTCGATGAGATCAGGTGCCCACACATGTCGAGAACAGCTACTCCTACTTCCTCCGTTCCAATTTACTCATCGCTGAAATGGATGTATCTAGAACTAAAATACATCTAGATACATCCATATGTGCAACAAGTAATTTGGAATGGAGGGAGTACATGACAGTGTGCGATCGCCAGAGAAAGATCATCGTCAAGGTTCCTCGTGCTAGGCTGCTAGCAATGGCGTGTACATTGCGCGCATTCGAATCGTGAAGCCTGGGTGTGGCATGCGGGCCTACTGGTTGATTTATTTTGTTATACTACGATTGAACGGTTTCCTTGGATAACCTCAACTCGTTACAACCGCTGCGCAAAACTTCACCGTAGACCTCATCAAGACCTAGACGTGTGAAGGAAGACACGATCGATCTGCGAGTTGGGGAGCGCGTGTGGGGCGGAGGGCGGCGATGATGAGCCGGCGGTTCCTGTACATGGTGCTCAACAACTACATGCACGCGCCCTCCGCCTGGTACACGCTGCACCGCATCGACCCGTCCCGCCTCTTCTACCCCAGGGGCACGCCGACCCCCGCGTCGCCGCCGCCGCCGCCGGAGAACGAGCGCCTGCCTGATCCCGCCATGAGCTTCTACCCTCCCCACTCGGCGCACGACGCCGGGAGCAGGGAGTTCGCGCTCCTCGGCGGCCGCGGCAAGGACAGGATCGTCGCCATGGACCACACGGGGCGCGCCGTCCTCTACGACGACTACTCGCACGCCGTCCACCCGCTGCCCCCCGTGACGGCGCCCAAGTGGTGCCCCACGCTGTCCCTCGCCGCCGACGGCCAGGACGGCGCCTACATCATCGAGGCTGACCCCCAGGCGGACGACCCCGGCCGGGGATCCGTCGAGGCGCTCGCGTACGACCACAAGCCCGCGGAGGACGACGAGGACGAGGGCTGGGTCTTGTAAAAGCTATGAGATGGCTGAATATTATGTTGTATTAATCTGACCCGTGTAGGGGTATATATAGAGGTACAATGGAGGGAGAGAGACTTGGAGTAGAGGACAAGTTAAACCTATCCTATTTCTATCTCTTATCTCTATCTTAAACGTAAATATATTTCTAACATTCCCCCTCAGTCGTAGCGGGAGTGAAGTGGACGATTACGACTGAATTTGAAGTCTTGCTCTTTGTCGTCTTCTCCGCTGCGCCATCATCCACTGCGTCTCTGATGGGTCGGCAGTTAGGGCGGTGACTGTGTCCCCTTCTTGTGCCTTCCCGCCTTCTCCTCTATTCCCTCCCGCAGTCACAGCGGGAGTGTCGTGGACGCAAGTGACGAGGCGGACACTGTTGACTGGAGTTGTTGCCGATGAGTTGCTGTAGACGTAGCCATTAATGTCGAGGTAGCCGATCATGGTGATGTAGCCGTGGTCGAGGTAGTCGTGGTCGATGGTGTGGTCGTCGTGGATGATGAAGCCGCACAAAGCCGAAGGCGCAAAAAAATGCGCTATGACGGAGCTGCAGACGTGGACGATGCACCTTGCTGATGTCAGAGGGTGCCGTCGACGATGAGTCCACCGATTTTGCCAAGACCGGAGGAAGCCCATCGAGCACACATCGGTTTTGCCAGAACCGTGTGGCCGTGTAGGGTCGCCACTGTAGTGACGCCGTGTCGATGCAGTCGTGCTGTCATGGATGACGCGGTCGATGCCGTCGTCGTGACGCGGTCATTGCCGTCGTCGTGACGCGGTCATTGCCGTCGTCAGGGTCGCGTCTTGCAGAAAGTCTGTCAGAGGACGCTGGGTGTCCATGTTGTGGACAAGGCAGCGGCGGTGTGTCAACGACTATGTTGATGAAGACAACGTTGATGAAGACCTTGGCGATGAAGTGTCAGCTATGGCGTCACGGCGGCGCGTCGACGATGTGTCGCTTAAAGGTGTCCCTCGCGGCGACGCGGTGTCGACGCCGTGTTGTGTCGAAGAAGTAGCCTGGCGTAGTCGTACAACTTGATGTCGTTCGCCTCGATGCAGAGGCGTCGGTGTAGCCGTGCACAGATCGGCGGCGGCGGTCGATGCAGGTGCAGGAGGGCTCGGTGTAGTCGTTTGATTGGTGCTGGTGTCGATGCAGTTGCAGGTCGGGTCGATGTTATCCGCGTACCGGAAGAAGATGATCCGTGTACGACCGTAGGCACGGCCGACGATCGGAGATCCGATCGATCCAAGCCGCCGGTGCTCCAAGTTCGTGCGTCCGCAGACGCGTACGCGTAGACGTGACTGAAGCTTCATCTGAGTGCATGCACGTACCTCGGGCTGCTGGTTGCTTCATGTCCCACATTGTGGGAAGCTGCGTGCGCATCTGTTGATGGAGTTCTGCGAGTCTGTGCATCCGCCTCCGCGGCAGGCTCGCCATGCCTGGTCCGCGCGAGGGTTGCTGGTCGATCTTGGTCGATGAGAAGAGCGCCACGCATAGCCGTCTCCGTTGGCGTCGAGGAGTCAAGCGGGCCGTCGCTGGTCGCGGACTCTCCTGGCCTGCGCGTAGCTTGTCGAGCTTGACGTCGAGCCGACCGGAGTACTGCCCGCTGCATGCACGCGCCACCTGCGCGTGGATTCGGGTCAGATTGAATCTGAAGGATCTGAGGAAGACGCCCCGGAGTCCCGTCTCCTATTTGCCGGCTTGTTCGGCCGGCCGGCACTGCCCCTCCTGACTGTACCTAATTTTCACCAAGATTTGAGGATGGTCGGGATTTATTTGTAGCTAAAAAGAAATTGACCTAAGGGATCTGATTTGAAAATCGATCTAATCTAAAGAATCGATCTAACAATGATGAACTCGAAAATTTGATCTAAAACTACGAGACCGATCAAATCTTTGACCGATCGGGTGCCGCGCCCCCGAGGAGAGAAAATTAATCTCCCCGGGGGCGGCGCGCTGCGGAAGTGGTAGAGGAACTTAGGATCGGCGTCGCGAGACTAACCGCTCTAATACCATGTAAAAGCTATGAGATGGCTGAATATTATGTTGTATTAATCTGACCCGAATCCACGCGCAGGTGGCGCGTGCATGCAGCGGGCAGTACTCCGGTCGGCTCGACGTCAAGCTCGACAAGCTACGCGCAGGCCAGGAGAGTCCGCGACCAGCGACGGCCCGCTTGACTCCTCGACGCCAACGGAGACGGCTATGTGTGGCGCTCTTCTCATCTATTATGTTGTATTAATCTGACCCGTGTAGGGATATATATAGAGGTACAATGGAGGGAGAGAGACTTAGAGTAGAGGACAAATTAAACCTATCCTATTTCTATCTCTTATCTCTATCTTAAACGTAAATATACTTCTAACAGGTCTGGCGTCCACTCGAGCCGCCGCCCTACGTGCGGGTCCCCGGCTATGGCGACGAGGAAGGCGGCCGCTCCGGCAAGATCACCTGCCACGCGGCGGAGGGCGCCCGTATCTGGGTCTCCACGGCGGGCCGCGGCACGTACTGTCTGGACACGGCGAGCGGCGCGTGGACAAAGGCCGGCGACTGGGCGCTCCCTTTCCAGGGACGCGCCGTGCCCATCCCAGAGTACGCCAGCCGCCTCTGGTTCGGCGTCTCGGCCTCGGACGCCGGCTACGTCTGCGCGTCCGACCTGCAGACTGCCGCCAACGAGGGACGAGCGCCGGTGGCGGACCAGGTGTGGGACGGCTTCGCGGTGCCCGAGGGATTCCACGACCTGGAGTCGCACTCGTACGTGGTGCACCTGGGCGACCGCCGGCTCTGCGTCGCCAAGTTCTTCGAGACGACGCGCCAGGAGGCGTGCGATGATGACTGGATGTGCAGCCGCTGCTGCCATGGCTACGTCAGCGAGTGCGCGTTCGCGATGATCACTGGCGTCGAGGTGGAGCCCGGCGCCGGTAGATGGCATCGCTTGATCAAGCACAGATCGCTCCGGTACAGCTTGGGTACAGACAGGGTGCCCGTCTGTGTACTTTAGTTGGAGAATAGTCCTATATAGCACGGGAAATACACTTTGGAACCTGCATGTATATACATCCTATATGGGATTTTTTTTTTTAATAAAAAGTCAAAATAGGTAAGAACTATTTTGACAAAACACTTGACTTACTTTTGCACTAGTAAAAAAATCTGGATGAAAAAAAAACAAAAGTTGACTTCACAGCAAAAAAGACAAAATTTATTTGCTATTATAGGTCACTATTCACACTATTTTAGCCAAAAATTTGTCTTAGGGATTTTTTTTTGTGGATTTATTTTCTCACGAGTACAATAAAAGGTCAAGTTTATTTCAAAAATATTTTCAGGAATTTTCGACTTTTGGTTGAATTACTAAATTTTTTTTGCATATAGGGTGCATATACATCCATAGACCAAAAGTTCCCTCCCTATATAGCACTGGCTTGCGAATTTGAAAATCAGTGTCGATTGATTTACTCGTTTCTCTATCAAGCCGAGCTCCTCTGAGACTGTCCTACGATGCCCCAAGATGGCTTTTCACCCTGGTGGGTATGCACTTTGTACGCCTAACTTAAAGAGCAACTCCAATGGGCCAATCCATTTTGTCCGACTTCGTCCGTTTGAGTCGGCGCAGACGAAAGTGAAGGCCCAACGAGCCGATCACATTTTCGGCCTAAAATTGCGTTGGCGCAGACGCGAAGCAGACAAGCCACGCGTCTTCTCGGCGTCCGCCGCGTCCTCACCTGTAGGTCATTCAACTGCCACCGGTCGTTGTCTTATTTATGACGACCACTGATAACGGGCCCACTAGTTAGTCAGTGAAAGCGTTCTTTTTTAAGCATGCGTGCGGCGGCGCCTGCACATTCCAGTGCACCAAGCGCCGCTGCCGTACCCCGACGTCACGCTGCCGCACCATTGGCACCTGGATCCGCAGCGGATCCCGGTGCCGACGGTTCCGCGGAGCCAGCGGGCGCACGACGAGGAGGTGCGCCGGCGCCGCGCGCAGCTCACGCTGGAGCAGCGTCGACTGCCTGAGTACGCCGCCGACTCTCCCAACTGGAAGGCTTGATTCACCCTCGAACACGAGGAGCAACAGCGTTCGGGTGTCGACGTCGTCCTGCCGCCGTTCCCACTGCCGCCCGCAGGTTAAGCCGGAGGACATGGAGGCGGAGGCGGAGTACCAAGCCGCCCTCGAGGAGGCCCTGCAGGACGCGCTGGAGGCTAGCCGCCTCGAGGAGGACGCGCACTGGGATGAGCTGGCGCAAGCCCTTGCCCTGTCGGCGGCGGGGGACTCCGTCCACACCCTGTTGTTTGTGCCGCCACCGTCGCCGCCCATCCAGCCCAAGCCGGAGCCGACGCGGAAGCGCTCCCCGCCTCCACCCACTTGGCCGGAGGAGGCCTACTCGTGGACGAACCAGTACCGCGAGTGGGTGAGCGCGCCTCTCGTTCACTTCGCCGCGACGCCAGCGTAGGAGGACGCCCACCTCGAGCGCTGGAAGGCGCACTGGCTCCGCCAGGAGCAGGCAGATGGCAAGGAGCAGATGCGCTACGAGGCCATGCTCCAACGCGACGCGGAGGTGCTCTGGCTCGAGGAGGAGGAGGAGGAGCGCGCGGCTAGCCGCAATGCCGCCGCCCCAGCTGATGCCGGAGGAGGCTTCCCTGGCAGCGTACCAGGCGGCGTTCGGGTTGGCTGGCCTTGCTCCCGTCTTTATCGACCTCACCGGCGATGGCGACGACGGCGTCGACGCCAAGGGCAAGGGCAAGGCCGACGACGTCTAGGGTAGCGTGTGGGGCGGCAGCAGGCGGGCGTAGACTTTTTTAATGTTTTAATTAATGTTTAATTGGGTTTAAGTGGACTTTTGTCGGCGTTTGACCGGCCACTTATGTTTAATTATGTTTATTTCGTGCGAGCTATTTTTTTTCCATGCTGGCACATTTGGATCAGCCTCCCCGTTGGGCGGTCAAGCCGACCCATTTCCAAATGCGGACGCGCACGTTCGCCTGGCTGACCCAAACAAACGAAAAGCAGATAAAGCGCGCGTCCGTTTGATCTCCCCGTTGGAGTTGCTCTAAAGATATACTATCTCAATATCCGTGTGTTTCAACGGAGGAATTTGGTCCGAGATTAAATCCATAGGCAAAAGCAAAAAGAAAAAAACCCAATGCGATTGAGATTGCGTACTTACAACTACGGGAATTCTTTCTCCATAAAGGCCTCATTTGGTTTGGTGCAAATCAGAACGTACTTCCTCCATTTCAAAATTGATAACTCAACTTTGTACTAAATTTAGTACAAAATTAGTACAAAATTGGATTATCTATTTTGGAACGGATGGAATAGGAATTAAGAGTAGTATAGGAATTTGATAGGATGACACTTGCCATTCTAAGAAAATGTCTTGCCTCGTTTCTATGCACAAAATGAGCTTTGAGTGGATGTATAGATTCCTTCAAAAACACAGGAAATGAATAGTATTTCTATGAAATTCCCGTACGCGTTGCCTACAAACCGAATGCATATATAGGAATTTTTCCTATTGAATCCTTGTTCCAACGTTTTTCCTATAGAAATCCTCCATACCGAATAAGCCCTAAGTAACGAGGTGAAGGTCGGTTTGAAAAATGGTGGAAAGAGGCATCTATCGATGGAAGGGGTGGAGGCAAAACCAACAAACTCCCCTTCAATAGTAGAGATTTTTCATACAAAAATGTTTTTCTTTTAAGATAGAACACATGCTATCATGCCATAGCATGCATGTATATTTGTAAAATTTGGTGCAGAACAGACATTGTGCTTCTTTAGCATTTATGTTTTCTTTTCAGAATTCAAGCTTAAACCCAACGAGTTCTTGGGTTTTGAGTTTCATATGCACTTCTGAGATATCATGGAATGCACCATGCTTAACTTTTTTTGTCTGTTATGAGAATTGCATAATTAATAAAGAAATCGTGAAATTGGGCAAACAACAAAATAAACAGAGAAGGCGATTCGGGTGGGGAACCCTAGCCGGCACCAACCAAGCTCCTTCTTATACCCTCCTCCATCACCGTCGGGAAAATCTTACACCATAGAGGGTGATGTGTACGGTCATCTTCCTCGTGTCTTGTACACTTATGTGGAGAGGCGGGCCATCACATCTCGCTCTGGTAGGTAGAGTAGCAATAGCGGCGTTCCGACCCCATAGTGATGCAATGCAACTACTCGTTGAGGGTGTGTGTGGCAGGGATTCGGTCAGCGTCGCAAACCTGAAAGGTGTTCCCATCCACCTCGAGATTTAGGGCGTGTAATATACTTTTTTCTATATAGATAAATTGTTTTGGAAAAGAGATATGCACGATTACAAGTTTTTTGCTCTTGCACATCAACAATATTCAGGGTTTGCCCGCAAATAAACAATATTCATGGTTGACAAAAACGTTAAAATAAATAGAAATTTGAATTTATAAATACAAAGGAAATAATTTCTTTTCATACTTCATTTTTGGGGATTTTCGTGTCTCGTTTTTGTATGGTTACTATTATGTTATATAGTCGAAGTTGCTGTCTTGCACGGTTACTTTTCGTTTTCACAATTTGTCTTCTGCTAAATAGGAATGTGGGCTTTGTATTTGCTCATTTCGACATGATCTCTTTTAAGGGGAAGCTTTTACCTAAATGATAAACGTCACACGTGTGGCACAAAGCACTACGTCCCTGGCATTTTTTACAACTAAAGTTTTTATTCAAAAAGAAAAAGAAAATATGAAACTTGTCATCTGAAAAGAAAGTTGTCATGCTTGACAACTAAAGATGCCATCTTCGCGTCACTAAACTCGTCATAAAAAACATTCGGAGTTGTCCAATTTTTAACATGATCTTACTTTTTTGAGGTTTTTTTTAAACACGATTTCATGCCCACACACTTATTTTTTAAGGCCGAGATGCGCGCACACTTGTGCCATGCATTCTGCAAAACCCCCGGTAGTTCTTGTTCGGCCCATGGGCCATCGTCCCTAGATGATTGATACTTCAATAGAAATCGTCGGCGACCAAATTTCTGATCTGGAGCGAGGATCGAGGAGGCGACGATGAGCCGGCGGTTTCTGTACATGGCGGTCGAGAACTTGTGTGCTTCTCCCGTCTCGCACACGGTCAACCGCATCAACCCCTCGCGCCTGTTCTACCCCAAGGGTTCGCCGGAGCGGACGGCGGCGGCCGCAGCGCCGGCTGCGAGGGCTATGGCGATGGAGGCAGCGAAGGAGAGGGCGAGGGCGATGACGGAGGTGGCGGCGGCCGATGCGGTGAAGGCTCGCCTGGCTCACCCCTCCATGACCTTCTCCTCTTCCGACGTGGACAACGTGGTGGATACGGACTTCGCGCTCATCGGCCGGAGCAAGGACAAGATCGTCGCCCTGCACCGCGCCCACCTCGAAGACATCAGAGGTTGCCGGATCACGACCCAGGGCAGCGCCGTCCTCTACGACGATGCCTCGCACTCCTTCCGCGCGCTGCCCGACATCACAGCCACATTGCCCCACGGCGAGGTCGCGCCTGTCGCCGTCGGCGACGACCTTTCATACACTCCACACGGTTTGCGCCGAACGATAAGGAGAAACACGTCCATGCGGTGGTGGCTGGCAATGGCATTCCTTTCCGCCGCCTCCCGTTGAGGGAGGTGCCGCGGGCGCCTACGCGGTGGTGGACAGGTCGCACATCTGGGCGTCCACGCGCAGTCACGGGACCTACTCCATGGACCATGGACACGGCGACCGGCGTGTGGAGCAAGGCCAGCGACTCACCGCTGCCGTTCAGGGGACGCGCCGAGTACGCTCCGGAGCTCGGCCTCTGGTTCGGCTTCCCCAATGACGACTGGCAGACTCGGGGCTGGGACAGAGGACTCCAGCCCAAAAAGTCCATTGACCCCAGCCCAAAAAGTCCATTGACCCCAGCCCAGCAGCAGACCAGCTAATCTCTAAAGCCTTAGCCCATAAAATCCATCAAGTACTAAAATAATCAACAACCTGCGGCAGCAAACAACGATACAAGGCCAGGCCCAATGCTTACGCTGTTACGCACATCTCTCTTTTTTTTAGCTAAAAAAAAAACCTCTAGTTAGGGTTTGCCTTTTTCTCCCGGAGGCGACCACGCCGCCGTCGAGTTCTATCTTCCCCTACCACGTACCCCTATCTCAGGCGATCGTTTACGACGCTGGGAGCGGCCGTGTGCCGCGGCCCTGCTTCTGCTTGGCTAGGGAACGGTGGAGTTAGGGTTCCCCAAACAAAAAAACCCGATCTGTTGTCTCATCGGGTTAGGGTTCTTGATGGCTTCGAACGCGGCATCGGCCACGGCGGATGCAGAGGATGTTGAGGCGATGATGCGAGAGCTGGGACTGACGGAGGAAGACCTAGATGATGTGATCTTTGATGAGAAGCAAGCTCCTGCGGAGGGGCCTAGATGGATCATGCTTGCCAGAGTCAACACCACCAAGACATACAGCCAGACCTGGTTCTATAGGAACATGCGTTCGGCGTGGGATGCTGCGCAGGAAGTGAAGTTCAAACCTCTTGAAGAGAATCTGTATACCGTCCAATTCTCGTGCTTGGGAGATTGGGAGAGGGTGATCAATGACGGGCCGTGGAACTTCAGAGGAGATGCGGTGGTAATGGCTCGCTATGATGGGATCTCAAAGCCGTCGACGGTCAAGTTAGAGACGATCGATATCTGGATTCAAATCCACGACCTGCCCGATCTGTATGCCCATCTGATTACCCCTCTGGCGGCCAAAGTAGGGGAAGTCTTGTTTACGGAGCCCTTGTCTCATGATTTCATTGGTAATTTCTACCGGGTCTGGGTGCGGATCAATGTATCCAAACCTTTGAAGAATGCTGTATCCATGGTCAGAGAGGGGAAGAGGCAGATCTACAGAGTCAAATACGAAAAGCTGCCTGACTGGTGTGCCGTCTGTGGTAGGCTTGGGCATCTTTACAAGGAGCATGGGAACGGGATCCACCCACCATCTGCCCTGGTGTTCAAGGACCTGCGAGCGAGCTGGGTAATGCGTACAGGAAGAGGCCCGGGGGGAGGCCGTGGCAATCGTGGAGGCAGGAGAGGAGGCCGTTCTGGTGGTAGGAACAACACCAGGTATGAAGAGGGCAATACTAGCTATGCTGGGACCAAGAACATGGGAAGAACAGGGACGGCTGCAGCGCCGGGGGCTGAGGACGTAGACATGGAAGACGCGACCAGGAAAAGGCTAGCGGCTGGACTGTTAGAAAGGACACAGAATGATACTGCAGGGCAGGGAAGGACTACAGCTGACAATAATCTAGCCTTGGTGCCTGTGGGCAGCTCTGTTGCCAGTCCACCACCGACGAGGGAGTTGAAGAGATCTAAGACTTTTGAAGAAGGGAATGAAGGATCAAACTCAGCAGTTAAGAACTTGGCGGGCTCCTTCGAGGAGCGCCGCCGGGCCCAATGAGTACCATGTGTTGGAACTGCCGTGGCGCGGGCAAAGTCGCGGCGGTTCGTGAGCTTCGTGATTTCGCGAGGCAATTTGCCCCTACCCTGTTGTGCATAGTTGAAACACAAATAGATGGTAATAGGGTAGAAGCTTTAGCTGGTACGTTGGGTTATGATAATGCATATGCTGTTAGTAGTCAGGGCCGAAGTGGTGGCATTGGTCTGTTTTGGAATAAGTCAATAAATGTTGAGATTTTTGGTTACTCTGATTATCACTTGGATGTTTTGGTCGAGGAACAGAACCAGGATAGGTGGAGGCTGACATGTGTATATGGGGAAGCACAAACAAATTTGAGGCACCAAACCTGGACAGTTTTGAAGAATATCAGTACTTTGAGCTCCTTGCCGTGGTTGTGCGTGGGTGATTTCAACGAAGTGTTACGTCCGGAAGAGCATGCGGGGGTTGGGCAGCGGAGTAATGCTCAAATACAAGCATTCCGAGATACTATAGATATTTGCATGTTGCAAGATTTGGGCTACTCGGGGCACTTTTGGACCTTTGAGAAAAAAGTTGTTGGAGGAAGCTACACAAGATGCAGGTTGGACAGAGCATTAGCTAATGCGGGATGGATGAACAAGTTTCCTATGGCCTCGGTTTCACATCTCACATGCGCCACGTCGGATCACGCACCGATTTTGGTGGAGTTCGGAGATACAGATCGGTTGCAAGCACAGAAATCTTTTAAATACGAGGTGATGTAGGAATCACATGAAGGTTTTAAGGATGTGGTTCTAGCAGATTGGGAAGCTAGCCCTCCATGTCTGTCGGTGGAGGATTTGAAACAAAAACTGCAAACCATCTCACATGGCCTAGTTAAATGGAGCAGAGACACTTTCGGCAGCGTCCGGAAGGAAATAAAGAGGCTTAAGAAGGAGTTGGAAGATCTGCGGGCCGATCCAGCAAGGATAGCTCCCTCACATAATGAGTTGAAAATAAACCAAGATTTGATCGAGGTGTATCATCGTGAGGAAGTTATGTGGAGGCAAAGATCCAGGATAGAATGGCTCACTGCGGGCGATCGCAACACGAAGTTTTTTCATCTACGAGCCAGTATCCGAAGGAAGAAAAACATGATAAAAGCCCTCCAAAATTCCCTCGGGGTAGTGGTTGATGATCCGGCTGAACTACGGGCATTGGCCAATGAATTCTATCACGATCTGTACACTTCGGAGGGTGTTCAAAACATGGATGCAGTACTTGATCATGTTCCGAGGAAGGTGTCAGCAGAGATGAATGCCTCATTGTGTGCCCCTTATACGAATGAGGAGGTTAAGACCGCCCTCTTTCAGATGTTTCCAACAAAAGCGCCGGGGCCCGATGGTTTCCCGGCTCATTTTTACCAAAGACACTGGGATGTGTGTGGAGAGGAGGTAACAAAAATTATCTTGAGTATTGTCCGGGGGGAGGAGAGTCCGGAATGCATCAATGATACGGTTTTGGTGCTCATACCCAAGGTAACAAGCCCCACTGCTTTATCTCAGTATAGACCTATCAGTTTGTGCAATGTGTTATACAAGATAGCATCCAAGGTAATTGCAAATAGACTGAAACTCATTCTGCCAGACATTATCTCTGAGGAGCAGTCCGCTTTTGTCCCCGGAAGGTTAATTACTGACAATATAATTTCAGCTTATGAGTGTCTGCACTTTATGAAGCGGTCTAGATCAAAATCAAATAATTTTTGTGCACTGAAATTGGACATGATGAAGGCCTATGATCGGGTAGAGTGGACATATCTGAGGGCTATCATGACTAAACTTGGGTTTGCAGGACAGTGGATTGATACTGTGATGAGCATGGTGTCTTCGGTATCTTTCTCGGTAATGTTCAACGGAGAGAAGCTCGAATCGTTCCAGCCATCGAGAGGAATCCGACAAGGAGATCCAATCTCCCCCTACTTATTCTTGATTGCAGCAGAGGGCCTTTCGTGCCTCCTTAAATCAAGTTCTTCGTCATCATTTGCAGGTATTCAAGTGGCCCCAACGGCTCCCACCGTTAACCACTTGTTGTTTGCAGATGATAGCCTGTTGCTATTCAAGGCCAACGTAGAGGGTGCAGGTGTGGCATCAAACTTGCTCGAGACCTACTGCGCAGCTTCGGGGCAGAGAATCAATCATGAGAAGTCTTCAATTTTCTTCAGTAAGTCGTGTCAGGCCACGTTGAAGGAATCAATAAAAAACACCTTGCATGTGCACAAGGAGACTTTGAATGAACACTATCTAGGCATGCCAACCGATGTGGGACGTTCGAAAAATGGCACGTTCAAATACTTGAGAGACCGGGTGTGGGAGAAGATCAAAGGATGGATGGAGAAGCTGTTGTCCTCAGCAGGTAAAGAAGTGTTAATCAAGGCTGTGGCCCAAGCGATACCAGTCTATTCTATGTCCTGTTTCAGGTTGCCAAGAGGCCTTTGTGAAAATATAACCTCAATCATACGACAGTTTTGGTGGGGAAGCAAGCAGGGGAGAAGAAAGCCCGCATGGGTGGCTTGGGATATTATGACAAGCCCGAAAAGTTTGGGAGGGTTGGGATTTCGGGATATGGAGATCTTCAACTTAGCTCTACTAGCACGGCAAGCGTGGAGGCTGCTAACGGGGGAACTGAGCTTAAGTGCCAGGATTTTAAAAGCTGTTTATTTCCCGGAGGTTTCTATTCTTGAGGCGGAGCTTGGGTCACACCCTTCTCAGGTTTGGCGCTCGATCATTGACGGTCGGGATGTTTTGATACAGGGTACTGTGAAGAGGATTGGAGATGGCGAGTCCACTTATATCTGGAGACACAATTGGATACCGAGGGAGGGAGTAAGAAGACCTATCACATCGCTAACGCAAAACCCTCCGATCATGGTCTCCGAGCTTATAGATAGTACCACGGCATCGTGGAAAGAGGAGCTGATTCGAGCAACCTTTGCTCGGTTTGATGCCGACGATATTCTGAAGATACCACTGTGTACTCGCAAGGTTGCGGACTTTTGGGCTTGGCAGGAAGAACCAAGAGGAAATTTCAGTGTTCGGTCCTGTTACCGCATGATCCTCAGAACAAAGCATGAGCGGGAGGCCTGGCTGAGCGGAGAAGCGGGAACTTCTATTGTGCAGCAGGAGGCGGACAAGTGGAGTACTATTTGGCACATGCAGGTTCCATCGAAACTACGCATGTTCGTTTGGAGATTGGCGAGAAACTCCATGCCCACTATTGATTTACTCAAACACCGCAATATGGCCACCGAGGACAAATGCCCTTTGTGCGGGGCGGTTGACTCTTGGAGACATGCACTCTTTATGTGTCCGATGTCAAGCAGCGTTTGGGCCTTAGCTCCGGAGGAGTTGGTTCATCATCTCGTGGACAGAGTGGAAGAACACCCCAAGGATTGGCTTTTTGCTATGAGTGGAGTGTTGAACGGAGATATGCTTGCACACATGATTGTTATTATGTGGGCAATTTGGCGAGCAAGAAGGAAAGCGATCTATGAGGACATCTTCCAATCACCGCAATCTACTTATGGATTTATCACAAGCTTTCTTGATGACTTGAGATATATTAAGGCAAGTGAACCTCGGAGGACCGTAGTCAAAGCTGCAAGACCAACCCAGTGGCAGGCTCCGGCCACGGGATGCGTGAAGATCAATGTGGACGCGGCCGCACCAAGGCAAGCCCGTTTCGGGGCTGTGGGTGCAATCTGCAGAAGTTTAGATGGTCTGTTTTTGGGAGCTTCGGCGCTGATCATAGAGCATATTGGGGACCCGGAAACGCTGGAGGCCATGGCGATCAGAGAAGGCCTTGCACTTGCGGAGGACTTGTACCAAAGGCGCATTCATGTTGCATCGGATTGCAAGAAGGCAGTAGACTCTCTGAAAAAGGAGGACGCATCTCCATATGGTGCTATTGTGCATGAAATATTAAGCCATTCTGCAACTTTTGATATGTGTAGGTTTAGCCATGAGTTTAGGAGCTCAAATTATGAAGCTCACAACTTAGCGAAGCATGCTTTATCTCTCAGGGGTGGCCGCCGTGTATGGTTAGGCCATCCCGGAGATCTTTCTTTCGTCCCTGTAAACATTGTGACGAATCAATAAAAAGCTTCGTGTGTTGTCTCAAAAAAAAAATCTCTCTTTTTTTTTGACGTAACGCTGTTACGCACATCTCTATGTATCAATTAATCCATATACGCTACCCGGCTGTTGTACGCCTGTACCTGTACGCGAACAGACGGACGCCCTCGTCTCTTCGCCTCCTCATCTCGATCCCTAATTCCGCAGCCGCCACAGCGAATCGGCGACGAACGACGGTGAACTCGACGCCGTTTCATCGGGTGAATGTTGACATCGGCCGACCGTCCGCCAGTGCATAATCTTTGATTTGCAAGTGTTGGCTTCCCATCCCAGGTAATCTGCACCTTCTCTCTTGCATCTCGGTCTCTACTCTCTAGACTGTCTACAAGACTACAATTCTACATGTCCATTGATTTCATGATGGCTATTGACTAAGTAATTTTTTTAGTTTTTTTTCTTTGATTTGCCTAGGACGAGGAGGATATGGATAAATTTTTGTTGAAAGGAAAACGACCAGCACCAGATAGTAACGTGGCAGGGACTTCAAGGCCAGTTAGACCAAGACAAGATCTTGCGTCAAATATTGATACTACTCCTTCGCCTCCGGCAGAAATTAACTTAGATGCACTTCCTCATGATCCAGCTGATCGAAAAAGAATAGGGCAGTACACAAAGAATCCTAAGAAGCAAGATGAGATTAGAAGAATATATTTAAATAGAGGACCTTACAGACCACAAGAAGGCTTTAAATATCCTCAGAAAACCATCGCACGAGCTGAACGGAGATTTAGTCCAAAATGGTTTAAAGACTATAATTGGCTAGAGTACACTGATAAGGTGCATAAGGCATTTTGCTTGTGTTGCTATCTATTTAGAGATTGCATCGATGGCCAAGGTGGTAATGATGCATTTGTTGTTAAAGGTTTCTCTTGTTGGAATAAGAAACAAAGACTAGATACTCATGAGGGTGAAGTTAATAGCTTTCACAATGTAGCTGTTAAAAGATGCGATGCTTTAATGAATCAAAATCAGTCCATTAAGGTTGCCCTCGACAAGCAAACTGATATCACAAAGAAGCAAAACCGCATTCGGCTGAATACTTCTGTTGAATCGGTTAGATACTTGCTACATCAAGGTTTAGCTTTCCGTGGCAATGATGAATCAGAGGATTCAAAAAATAAGGGGAATTTTCGAGAGTTGGTACAAACATTAGCAAATCAGAATGAGGATGTAAGAAAGGTAGTCCTTCAGAATGCTCCACAAAATTGCAAATGGGTGTGTCCAGATATTCAAAAAGAACTTGTGAGTTATTTTGCCAAGGTGAATAACAACCATCACTATTCACTACTATATATTTATTTCATGCAGTTTATATTGCTGTGAGCACTCAAAATGACACTCTCTCTTGTTTTGCACAGATAACGTTGGGTTCTATTCTTGAAGAGATTGGTGGTGATTTTTTCAGTTTATTGATTGATGAGGCTTCGGATGTGTTAGATAAAGAACAAATGGCTGTTGTCTTGAGATATGTTGACAAGCTTGGACTGATCCTGGAACGTTTAGTTGGAGTTGTACATGTGAGTGAAACATCTGCAACGTGTCTCAAGTCAGCTCTCAAAAAATTGCTTGCTAAAATTGGATTAAGCTTCAAACAAGTTAGAGGGCAATGCTATGACGACGCAAGCAACATGCGCGGTGAGTTCAATGGATTGAAAGCCAAAATTCTGGAAGAGAATAGGTCAGCATATTATGTGCATTGTTTTGCTCACCAACTTCAATTGGTTATAGTGGCGATTTCAAAGAAGAATGAAGATATTGCGGATTTCTTTTATATGATCTCTCTTCTATTTAATGTGGTCGGAGCTTCTTGCAAAAGAAAAGACATGATCAGAGAGAGTAACCGAGAAAATGTAAAAAAATCCATAAGTAGTGGACGAATTAGTACTGGCACAGGGCTAAATCAAGACCAATCACTTCAAAGGGCTGGAGACACCCGTTGGGGTTCTCACTATAGAACCCTCAAGCTTAATCCAGTTGTTCCCATCAATTGTTAGTGTCTTGAATTATGTAGCAAAAGAAGGCAAGAAGGATTCCAAGAAAAGTGAAGCACGTGGCCTTCTATCATATTTTGGAACCTTTGATTTTGTGTTCTATTTGCACATGATGTTCCATATATTAGGGAGTGCCAATACTTTGTCACATGCATTGCAACAAAAGGATCAAGATATCTTGAATGCCATGTCATGTGTGAAGTCAATACGGAATGATCTACAACAACTAAGAGATGATGGATGGGAATCACTTCTAGAGAAGGTATATTCATTCTGTGAAGAACATGACATTCCTAAGCTAAACATGGGTTTCAGCATCCTCAATAGGTGCAGACTGAGTTGTGAAACCAAAAGTCCCCCCCCCTCCCCTCCCGGTCGCTCCTGCGGGCGACGCGGAGGGGAAACCCTAGCCGCCGGTAACAGGCCCCCCTCCTCCTCGACTCCTCCCTCGCCGCCGCCGGCTCGCGCTGACGGGCGAAGCCCGGTCAGCCTCGGCGGCGGCGGGGCCTTCCTTCCCCCTGCTCACTAGGGCCGACGCGGGTCGGGGTTAGCGGGCGGCGCCGTGGCGCTGGCCGAGGGCGTGACGGCGTGGCGGCGGACAACGGTGGCGGGGCCGGTGCCTGGCGGCGGCGTGTTGGGCTTGGTGTGCTCTGTTCTGCGCGGTGGCGTCTGGCGTGGTGGTGGCGGCCATTGGTGGAGCGCGTCGGCCCCCCTTCGGCGGGTGGCTGATGCAGATGCGGGGTGCGCCGCTCCTGGCCGCGTGGGCGGCGGATCGGCGGCGAGCGTGGCTGGCTCCTGGGGCTTCCCCGTTTGCCCTGGGAGCAGATCTGGCGATGGTGCTTCCTCTCGGGGGATGGATTGGGGGAAACCCCTTGGCTGTTCTCTGCGGCCACGATGCCGGCGGCACTCCGGCGTCGTTCCCCTTCTTGAAGGCGGCTTCGCAATCCCCCCTCGCCCTCCCTTCGTCGTCCCGGGTGAAAGCCTCAAATCTCCGGATTGGGTGGTGACGGCGCCCCGGCGTCGTTTTTCTTCTTGAAGACACCACCTTGGTGCGACGGAGTGGTGGTCGAGGCCTTGGCATGGGAGGTGGCTGCCGGATATCGTCAGTGGTGTCCATGCTCGGCCACTTGCGGTTGATGTTGGCGCCGGCGCGCGGCGTTGGCGATGCTCGGTGGTGCGGCTGCCTGGTGCGGTCGTTGTGTTTGTCGTCCCCTCCCGGCAACCTGTTGGTCCTAGTCATGCGAGCTCAGGGGTGAGCGACTCTGCCTGTCGACGGCGTAGTGTCCTCCGATCCAGGACTAGAGGGCAGGGGGCTCTCTTCGGAGGTAGAGACGAATGGCGGACCGGATGGCTTGGCCCAAGGGGGATGACAGAGCGTGACAATCCTCCTGCAGCGGGATCTACCTCGGCTCAGCCGCGGCGTGTGTTGGCTCCTGTTCGCCGAGGGCTTCGATGTTCAAGCTTGTGCTTGGTGTATTCGAGTCTTGTTAGTGGCTCCTTTGGTATCTTGTATCTTTGCCGTTTTTAGTTTTTTTCTTCCTTTCTTCTTCTTTTTCTTTGGGCTTGATGTGCTGCTCGCCCCAGCATTGCGATGTGTCAATGGTGGTTTGCTTTGAAATACAAAGCGGGGGGAAACCCTTTTTCGGTAAGCTAAACATGCATGATGAATATGTCGATCGGCATAAGCCAAGAAAAAGAACCAACATTACAAATCTTCATCATTACCAAATAGAATGCCTTAATTTTGTTATTGATTGGCAACTTCGAGAGTTCGATGATAGATTCAATGAAGTGAATTCTGCATTGCTTATCCACATGGCTTCTTTCAACCAAAAAAACTCCTTCGCTGCTTTTAACTTGGATAGTTTATTGAAGCTAGCTGAGTTTTATCCTGATAATTTCAATTCAACACAATTGATGGATCTTGGTCATGAACTTCGGATTTTCATAGACAATGTCCGAGCGGACCAAAGATTTGCCAATTTGGATGGCATTGCCGATCTTGCTAAAGTGTTGGTGGAAACTAAAAAGCATCTTGCTTTTCCTTTGGTGTATCAACTTCTCAAGTTGGTGCTAATTCTGCCAGTTGCCACAGCGTCCGTGGAGAGATGTTTTTCAGCAATGAATATTGTCAAGAGTGTTTTGCGGAACAAAATGGGTGACGAGTTCACGAGTGATTGCTTGATTTGCTATGTGGAGAAAGACATATTTTCTACGATAACGAATGATGATGTGATTGATCTGTTTAAGAAGATGAAAGATCGAGAAGGGAAGTTATGAAATGTGAGCCTCGTATCACTTTTTTTTCTCCTTAATGATACTTATTTTCTGCATTATTTGTTTCTTACTATTGTTGTGAATTTAATATGTTATTTTGTTCATCCTTTCCAGAAAGTTAAAAATGAAACGTTCGAAGTCATCCTTTTGCCTATTATTTCTGGAATATGTAAAAAAGTGTTATTTTATGCTTTGCTCAGCCAATACTCGCTACTTGGTATGATTTTTTTGATGTAATAATAATATCACTTGCATATTGTTGCTTTTTATATCGCTCTTGGCCATTATCAATGTTGTTGCACCACTATAATTTGTGCTAGAGGCTTAGCGTGGGGAGTGGTTGACACTAGTGCCCATTTTTTCTTGCTTCGTCCCTGAAGATGGTGGCGTGGACTTGCAGTTTTTAACTCGTAGCGGTAGGAGTCATGCAGCATCTCGCTGTTCATGTCGTAGTGGCAGAACTTCCCCTTGGGCTGGGCCGGAGCAGCCCAGTCGACTCGGTTCTTCACTTCCCCCTCAAAAAGAAAGAGAGAAAAGACTCGGTTCTCCACTTCAGCAAAAAAAATTCGTAGGTAGACAGGTGCGCCAATGGTTAGGAGGGAAATTTTTACCAAGTCGTTCATTTTTCTCACGTCCTGGTCTTGTAATAGATGGATTATTTGGTACTTCGCGTGTTGATTTTTTTTGTGTGTGAAATTTGCGTGTGGAAATAAACTAGCTGTGAAAGGCACGGGTCTTGCATTGCCATGGCAGCCCGTTTCGGCCCAGTTTTGCTGCCATGGTAGCGGGTCAGTTTAGTCCGCTTTTTTTCTGGCATTTTAGTTGGAAATCGCGTGGTTCTAAAAAAAAAAAAGCTGGAAATCGCGTGAGGACGTGATACGTGCCATCCGGATGTGCATTTGAGGCTTGTGCGGCTTGTTCTCGGTCGTAGGATGGCAACACGACACGTTCTATTTTTAGATATATAGAAGAAATAAATAGGAGAGAAAGAAACAACAAACTTGCACAAAAACTTTGTACTCTTTCTTCTGTTCATCTTCTTCAGTGGCGGAGCTAGCCGGAAAGCTCTTGGGGGGCGAAACACAAATTATCGGTGTTTGGGGGGGGGGGGGGGGGGGAATGCTAAAAATGTTCTAATCTAAGTCTCCCTAAAATAAATTTCTTTGGAAATTGGCCAAAGGCTGGGGTGGCAGCCCCCCCCCCCCCCTGGCCACAACATAGCTCCGCCACTGATCTTCTTCGTACGGGAGAGTGAGAGAGTTAAAAGAGAGGATAATTGAGTGTGTTAACAATTGGCACCAGAGCTTGGTTGAGACATGAGTGACGACGACAAGCTGAAGGCTCAACGGTCCCCCAACAGCACATTGCGAGCTCAAATCACCGGCGTCGACGATGAGCCGGGGCAGATCGTGCAGACTCAAGTGGTGCGCGATGCCGCCGGCAACCGTTTGCCGATGCTCACCCGTACCAATTATGGGGACTGGGTCTGCTCGTGCAAGTCATGCTTGGGGGGCGCCATCTCTGGGAGGCCATCGAAAAGGGCACCGTGATTCATGCAGATGACAGGCTGGCCCCTGAGGCCATCCCGCAAAGGCGTCGGCCAAGGACGTGTGGGATCTCCTCAAGACCACGCGGATCCGAGGAAAGCCGTGTGCAAGAGGCGAAGGTGGCGACCCTCATCAAGTAGTACACTGCCGTCCACTTCAACGATGGCGAGAGCATCGACGATATTGCCATGCAGCTCATTGGTATGGTGAATCAGCTCAGCCTTCTCGACAAGCAAATTCCGGAAAATAAGGTTGTTCGTAAGTTCCTTTCAGTCGTGCCACACAAATTCTCAGACCACCATGTCCATTGAGACGTTGGTTGATCTGGACACGCTCTTGATTGAAGTGCTTACCGGCAGGCTGAAGGCAGCGGAGGAGTTGTACGACCTCGACTCCGCCGATCATGGCGGAGGCAAACTCCTGCTCACTGAAAAGGAGTGGTGCAAGCGCGCCATGATTATGACAGATCCGGCAGCAGCAACACCAACCAGGGTCGCGGCGGAGGACGCGGATGTTGCATGGGTGGTGGGCGCGGAAACCACGATGACGATGGCAACCATGCCGGCAATGGGGCGGCAGCATCGACGAGTGCCGCTACTGCCACAAGCTGGGCCACTGGACCTGGGAACACCTCAAGAAGGCGAGGGAGGAGGCCCACGTCATCCAGGAGGACGCCCCCTATCCTAGCCTCCCAATGACGGTCGTGGAGGAAAAGGCTGCCACGACAGCCAAACTGGGGGCTCGACACCCATATTGCCCCCTGACGAAAATGCCGCCATGGCAGCAAATTCGGCTGCCACGATAGAAATTCCCCATGGCGTGCCTCCACGACACAAGGTAACTGCGTGTACATCAACGAGGAGTGAGTCCGCGTGGAGTTTAGCCGCGCCGAAGAAGAGATCGACAAGGCCCGGTTCCTGGATACTGGGTCCTCAAATCATATGACTAGGGATTACCCGACATTCACGGAGCTTGACAAGTACTCCCTCCGTCCTATAATATAAGAACGTTTTTGACACAGAATTAAAGGAGTACATCTCTGGCGCGGTCAAGTTCGGCGACGGCTCCCTCGTCGATACACTCGTACACACGATACACTCGTACACACGGCAGGGGCACGGTCCTGTTCGTCGTGACCGACGGCCAACATCGCGTACCCACGGACGTGCACCAGATCCCTTACCTCCGAAGCAATGTGGTGAGTTCCCCTCCTCTCCCCCCATCCCCTCAAAAAAAAAAAGCAATGTGGTGAGCATTGGGCAGCTCGATGAGATCAGGTGCCCACACATGTCGAGAACAGCTACTCCTACTTCCTCTGTTCCAATTTACTCATCGCTGAAATGGATGTATCTAGAACTAAAATACATCTAGATACATCCATATGTGCAACAAGTAATTTGGAATGGAGGGAGTACATGACAGTGTGCGATCGCCAGAGAAAGATCATCGTCAAGGTTCCTCGTGCTAGGCTGCTAGCAATGGCGTGTACATTGCGCGCATTCGAATCGTGAAGCCTGGGTGTGGCATGCGGGCCTACTGGTTGATTTATTTTGTTATACTACGATTGAACGGTTTCCTTGGATAACCTCAACTCGTTACAACCGCTGCGCAAAACTTCACCGTAGACCTCATCAAGACCTAGACGTGTGAAGGAAGACACGATCGATCTGCGAGTTGGGGAGCGCGTGTGGGGCGGAGGGCGGCGATGATGAGCCGGCGGTTCCTGTACATGGTGCTCAACAACTACATGCACGCGCCCTCCGCCTGGTACACGCTGCACCGCATCGACCCGTCCCGCCTCTTCTACCCCAGGGGCACGCCGACCCCCGCGTCGCCGCCGCCGCCGCCGGAGAACGAGCGCCTGCCTGATCCCGCCATGAGCTTCTACCCTCCCCACTCGGCGCACGACGCCGGGAGCAGGGAGTTCGCGCTCCTCGGCGGCCGCGGCAAGGACAGGATCGTCGCCATGGACCACACGGGGCGCGCCGTCCTCTACGACGACTACTCGCACGCCGTCCACCCGCTGCCCCCCGTGACGGCGCCCAAGTGGTGCCCCACGCTGTCCCTCGCCGCCGACGGCCAGGACGGCGCCTACATCATCGAGGCTGACCCCCAGGCGGACGACCCCGGCCGGGGATCCGTCGAGGCGCTCGCGTACGACCACAAGCCCGCGGAGGACGACGAGGACGAGGGCTGGGTCTTGTAAAAGCTATGAGATGGCTGAATATTATGTTGTATTAATCTGACCCGTGTAGGGGTATATATAGAGGTACAATGGAGGGAGAGAGACTTGGAGTAGAGGACAAGTTAAACCTATCCTATTTCTATCTCTTATCTCTATCTTAAACGTAAATATATTTCTAACATTCCCCCTCAGTCGTAGCGGGAGTGAAGTGGACGATTACGACTGAATTTGAAGTCTTGCTCTTTGTCGTCTTCTCCGCTGCGCCATCATCCACTGCGTCTCTGATGGGTCGGCAGTTAGGGCGGTGACTGTGTCCCCTTCTTGTGCCTTCCCGCCTTCTCCTCTATTCCCTCCCGCAGTCACAGCGGGAGTGTCGTGGACGCAAGTGACGAGGCGGACACTGTTGACTGGAGTTGTTGCCGATGAGTTGCTGTAGACGTAGCCATTAATGTCGAGGTAGCCGATCATGGTGATGTAGCCGTGGTCGAGGTAGTCGTGGTCGATGGTGTGGTCGTCGTGGATGATGAAGCCGCACAAAGCCGAAGGCGCAAAAAAATGCGCTATGACGGAGCTGCAGACGTGGACGATGCACCTTGCTGATGTCAGAGGGTGCCGTCGACGATGAGTCCACCGATTTTGCCAAGACCGGAGGAAGCCCATCGAGCACACATCGGTTTTGCCAGAACCGTGTGGCCGTGTAGGGTCGCCACTGTAGTGACGCCGTGTCGATGCAGTCGTGCTGTCATGGATGACGCGGTCGATGCCGTCGTCGTGACGCGGTCATTGCCGTCGTCGTGACGCGGTCATTGCCGTCGTCAGGGTCGCGTCTTGCAGAAAGTCTGTCAGAGGACGCTGGGTGTCCATGTTGTGGACAAGGCAGCGGCGGTGTGTCAACGACTATGTTGATGAAGACAACGTTGATGAAGACCTTGGCGATGAAGTGTCAGCTATGGCGTCACGGCGGCGCGTCGACGATGTGTCGCTTAAAGGTGTCCCTCGCGGCGACGCGGTGTCGACGCCGTGTTGTGTCGAAGAAGTAGCCTGGCGTAGTCGTACAACTTGATGTCGTTCGCCTCGATGCAGAGGCGTCGGTGTAGCCGTGCACAGATCGGCGGCGGCGGTCGATGCAGGTGCAGGAGGGCTCGGTGTAGTCGTTTGATTGGTGCTGGTGTCGATGCAGTTGCAGGTCGGGTCGATGTTATCCGCGTACCGGAAGAAGATGATCCGTGTACGACCGTAGGCACGGCCGACGATCGGAGATCCGATCGATCCAAGCCGCCGGTGCTCCAAGTTCGTGCGTCCGCAGACGCGTACGCGTAGACGTGACTGAAGCTTCATCTGAGTGCATGCACGTACCTCGGGCTGCTGGTTGCTTCATGTCCCACATTGTGGGAAGCTGCGTGCGCATCTGTTGATGGAGTTCTGCGAGTCTGTGCATCCGCCTCCGCGGCAGGCTCGCCATGCCTGGTCCGCGCGAGGGTTGCTGGTCGATCTTGGTCGATGAGAAGAGCGCCACGCATAGCCGTCTCCGTTGGCGTCGAGGAGTCAAGCGGGCCGTCGCTGGTCGCGGACTCTCCTGGCCTGCGCGTAGCTTGTCGAGCTTGACGTCGAGCCGACCGGAGTACTGCCCGCTGCATGCACGCGCCACCTGCGCGTGGATTCGGGTCAGATTGAATCTGAAGGATCTGAGGAAGACGCCCCGGAGTCCCGTCTCCTATTTGCCGGCTTGTTCGGCCGGCCGGCACTGCCCCTCCTGACTGTACCTAATTTTCACCAAGATTTGAGGATGGTCGGGATTTATTTGTAGCTAAAAAGAAATTGACCTAAGGGATCTGATTTGAAAATCGATCTAATCTAAAGAATCGATCTAACAATGATGAACTCGAAAATTTGATCTAAAACTACGAGACCGATCAAATCTTTGACCGATCGGGTGCCGCGCCCCCGAGGAGAGAAAATTAATCTCCCCGGGGGCGGCGCGCTGCGGAAGTGGTAGAGGAACTTAGGATCGGCGTCGCGAGACTAACCGCTCTAATACCATGTAAAAGCTATGAGATGGCTGAATATTATGTTGTATTAATCTGACCCGAATCCACGCGCAGGTGGCGCGTGCATGCAGCGGGCAGTACTCCGGTCGGCTCGACGTCAAGCTCGACAAGCTACGCGCAGGCCAGGAGAGTCCGCGACCAGCGACGGCCCGCTTGACTCCTCGACGCCAACGGAGACGGCTATGTGTGGCGCTCTTCTCATCTATTATGTTGTATTAATCTGACCCGTGTAGGGATATATATAGAGGTACAATGGAGGGAGAGAGACTTAGAGTAGAGGACAAATTAAACCTATCCTATTTCTATCTCTTATCTCTATCTTAAACGTAAATATACTTCTAACAGGTCTGGCGTCCACTCGAGCCGCCGCCCTACGTGCGGGTCCCCGGCTATGGCGACGAGGAAGGCGGCCGCTCCGGCAAGATCACCTGCCACGCGGCGGAGGGCGCCCGTATCTGGGTCTCCACGGCGGGCCGCGGCACGTACTGTCTGGACACGGCGAGCGGCGCGTGGACAAAGGCCGGCGACTGGGCGCTCCCTTTCCAGGGACGCGCCGTGCCCATCCCAGAGTACGCCAGCCGCCTCTGGTTCGGCGTCTCGGCCTCGGACGCCGGCTACGTCTGCGCGTCCGACCTGCAGACTGCCGCCAACGAGGGACGAGCGCCGGTGGCGGACCAGGTGTGGGACGGCTTCGCGGTGCCCGAGGGATTCCACGACCTGGAGTCGCACTCGTACGTGGTGCACCTGGGCGACCGCCGGCTCTGCGTCGCCAAGTTCTTCGAGACGACGCGCCAGGAGGCGTGCGATGATGACTGGATGTGCAGCCGCTGCTGCCATGGCTACGTCAGCGAGTGCGCGTTCGCGATGATCACTGGCGTCGAGGTGGAGCCCGGCGCCGGTAGATGGCATCGCTTGATCAAGCACAGATCGCTCCGGTACAGCTTGGGTACAGACAGGGTGCCCGTCTGTGTACTTTAGTTGGAGAATAGTCCTATATAGCACGGGAAATACACTTTGGAACCTGCATGTATATACATCCTATATGGGATTTTTTTTTTAATAAAAAGTCAAAATAGGTAAGAACTATTTTGACAAAACACTTGACTTACTTTTGCACTAGTAAAAAAATCTGGATGAAAAAAAAACAAAAGTTGACTTCACAGCAAAAAAGACAAAATTTATTTGCTATTATAGGTCACTATTCACACTATTTTAGCCAAAAATTTGTCTTAGGGATTTTTTTTTGTGGATTTATTTTCTCACGAGTACAATAAAAGGTCAAGTTTATTTCAAAAATATTTTCAGGAATTTTCGACTTTTGGTTGAATTACTAAATTTTTTTTGCATATAGGGTGCATATACATCCATAGACCAAAAGTTCCCTCCCTATATAGCACTGGCTTGCGAATTTGAAAATCAGTGTCGATTGATTTACTCGTTTCTCTATCAAGCCGAGCTCCTCTGAGACTGTCCTACGATGCCCCAAGATGGCTTTTCACCCTGGTGGGTATGCACTTTGTACGCCTAACTTAAAGAGCAACTCCAATGGGCCAATCCATTTTGTCCGACTTCGTCCGTTTGAGTCGGCGCAGACGAAAGTGAAGGCCCAACGAGCCGATCACATTTTCGGCCTAAAATTGCGTTGGCGCAGACGCGAAGCAGACAAGCCACGCGTCTTCTCGGCGTCCGCCGCGTCCTCACCTGTAGGTCATTCAACTGCCACCGGTCGTTGTCTTATTTATGACGACCACTGATAACGGGCCCACTAGTTAGTCAGTGAAAGCGTTCTTTTTTAAGCATGCGTGCGGCGGCGCCTGCACATTCCAGTGCACCAAGCGCCGCTGCCGTACCCCGACGTCACGCTGCCGCACCATTGGCACCTGGATCCGCAGCGGATCCCGGTGCCGACGGTTCCGCGGAGCCAGCGGGCGCACGACGAGGAGGTGCGCCGGCGCCGCGCGCAGCTCACGCTGGAGCAGCGTCGACTGCCTGAGTACGCCGCCGACTCTCCCAACTGGAAGGCTTGATTCACCCTCGAACACGAGGAGCAACAGCGTTCGGGTGTCGACGTCGTCCTGCCGCCGTTCCCACTGCCGCCCGCAGGTTAAGCCGGAGGACATGGAGGCGGAGGCGGAGTACCAAGCCGCCCTCGAGGAGGCCCTGCAGGACGCGCTGGAGGCTAGCCGCCTCGAGGAGGACGCGCACTGGGATGAGCTGGCGCAAGCCCTTGCCCTGTCGGCGGCGGGGGACTCCGTCCACACCCTGTTGTTTGTGCCGCCACCGTCGCCGCCCATCCAGCCCAAGCCGGAGCCGACGCGGAAGCGCTCCCCGCCTCCACCCACTTGGCCGGAGGAGGCCTACTCGTGGACGAACCAGTACCGCGAGTGGGTGAGCGCGCCTCTCGTTCACTTCGCCGCGACGCCAGCGTAGGAGGACGCCCACCTCGAGCGCTGGAAGGCGCACTGGCTCCGCCAGGAGCAGGCAGATGGCAAGGAGCAGATGCGCTACGAGGCCATGCTCCAACGCGACGCGGAGGTGCTCTGGCTCGAGGAGGAGGAGGAGGAGCGCGCGGCTAGCCGCAATGCCGCCGCCCCAGCTGATGCCGGAGGAGGCTTCCCTGGCAGCGTACCAGGCGGCGTTCGGGTTGGCTGGCCTTGCTCCCGTCTTTATCGACCTCACCGGCGATGGCGACGACGGCGTCGACGCCAAGGGCAAGGGCAAGGCCGACGACGTCTAGGGTAGCGTGTGGGGCGGCAGCAGGCGGGCGTAGACTTTTTTAATGTTTTAATTAATGTTTAATTGGGTTTAAGTGGACTTTTGTCGGCGTTTGACCGGCCACTTATGTTTAATTATGTTTATTTCGTGCGAGCTATTTTTTTTCCATGCTGGCACATTTGGATCAGCCTCCCCGTTGGGCGGTCAAGCCGACCCATTTCCAAATGCGGACGCGCACGTTCGCCTGGCTGACCCAAACAAACGAAAAGCAGATAAAGCGCGCGTCCGTTTGATCTCCCCGTTGGAGTTGCTCTAAAGATATACTATCTCAATATCCGTGTGTTTCAACGGAGGAATTTGGTCCGAGATTAAATCCATAGGCAAAAGCAAAAAGAAAAAAACCCAATGCGATTGAGATTGCGTACTTACAACTACGGGAATTCTTTCTCCATAAAGGCCTCATTTGGTTTGGTGCAAATCAGAACGTACTTCCTCCATTTCAAAATTGATAACTCAACTTTGTACTAAATTTAGTACAAAATTAGTACAAAATTGGATTATCTATTTTGGAACGGATGGAATAGGAATTAAGAGTAGTATAGGAATTTGATAGGATGACACTTGCCATTCTAAGAAAATGTCTTGCCTCGTTTCTATGCACAAAATGAGCTTTGAGTGGATGTATAGATTCCTTCAAAAACACAGGAAATGAATAGTATTTCTATGAAATTCCCGTACGCGTTGCCTACAAACCGAATGCATATATAGGAATTTTTCCTATTGAATCCTTGTTCCAACGTTTTTCCTATAGAAATCCTCCATACCGAATAAGCCCTAAGTAACGAGGTGAAGGTCGGTTTGAAAAATGGTGGAAAGAGGCATCTATCGATGGAAGGGGTGGAGGCAAAACCAACAAACTCCCCTTCAATAGTAGAGATTTTTCATACAAAAATGTTTTTCTTTTAAGATAGAACACATGCTATCATGCCATAGCATGCATGTATATTTGTAAAATTTGGTGCAGAACAGACATTGTGCTTCTTTAGCATTTATGTTTTCTTTTCAGAATTCAAGCTTAAACCCAACGAGTTCTTGGGTTTTGAGTTTCATATGCACTTCTGAGATATCATGGAATGCACCATGCTTAACTTTTTTTGTCTGTTATGAGAATTGCATAATTAATAAAGAAATCGTGAAATTGGGCAAACAACAAAATAAACAGAGAAGGCGATTCGGGTGGGGAACCCTAGCCGGCACCAACCAAGCTCCTTCTTATACCCTCCTCCATCACCGTCGGGAAAATCTTACACCATAGAGGGTGATGTGTACGGTCATCTTCCTCGTGTCTTGTACACTTATGTGGAGAGGCGGGCCATCACATCTCGCTCTGGTAGGTAGAGTAGCAATAGCGGCGTTCCGACCCCATAGTGATGCAATGCAACTACTCGTTGAGGGTGTGTGTGGCAGGGATTCGGTCAGCGTCGCAAACCTGAAAGGTGTTCCCATCCACCTCGAGATTTAGGGCGTGTAATATACTTTTTTCTATATAGATAAATTGTTTTGGAAAAGAGATATGCACGATTACAAGTTTTTTGCTCTTGCACATCAACAATATTCAGGGTTTGCCCGCAAATAAACAATATTCATGGTTGACAAAAACGTTAAAATAAATAGAAATTTGAATTTATAAATACAAAGGAAATAATTTCTTTTCATACTTCATTTTTGGGGATTTTCGTGTCTCGTTTTTGTATGGTTACTATTATGTTATATAGTCGAAGTTGCTGTCTTGCACGGTTACTTTTCGTTTTCACAATTTGTCTTCTGCTAAATAGGAATGTGGGCTTTGTATTTGCTCATTTCGACATGATCTCTTTTAAGGGGAAGCTTTTACCTAAATGATAAACGTCACACGTGTGGCACAAAGCACTACGTCCCTGGCATTTTTTACAACTAAAGTTTTTATTCAAAAAGAAAAAGAAAATATGAAACTTGTCATCTGAAAAGAAAGTTGTCATGCTTGACAACTAAAGATGCCATCTTCGCGTCACTAAACTCGTCATAAAAAACATTCGGAGTTGTCCAATTTTTAACATGATCTTACTTTTTTGAGGTTTTTTTTAAACACGATTTCATGCCCACACACTTATTTTTTAAGGCCGAGATGCGCGCACACTTGTGCCATGCATTCTGCAAAACCCCCGGTAGTTCTTGTTCGGCCCATGGGCCATCGTCCCTAGATGATTGATACTTCAATAGAAATCGTCGGCGACCAAATTTCTGATCTGGAGCGAGGATCGAGGAGGCGACGATGAGCCGGCGGTTTCTGTACATGGCGGTCGAGAACTTGTGTGCTTCTCCCGTCTCGCACACGGTCAACCGCATCAACCCCTCGCGCCTGTTCTACCCCAAGGGTTCGCCGGAGCGGACGGCGGCGGCCGCAGCGCCGGCTGCGAGGGCTATGGCGATGGAGGCAGCGAAGGAGAGGGCGAGGGCGATGACGGAGGTGGCGGCGGCCGATGCGGTGAAGGCTCGCCTGGCTCACCCCTCCATGACCTTCTCCTCTTCCGACGTGGACAACGTGGTGGATACGGACTTCGCGCTCATCGGCCGGAGCAAGGACAAGATCGTCGCCCTGCACCGCGCCCACCTCGAAGACATCAGAGGTTGCCGGATCACGACCCAGGGCAGCGCCGTCCTCTACGACGATGCCTCGCACTCCTTCCGCGCGCTGCCCGACATCACAGCCACATTGCCCCACGGCGAGGTCGCGCCTGTCGCCGTCGGCGACGACCTTTCATACACTCCACACGGTTTGCGCCGAACGATAAGGAGAAACACGTCCATGCGGTGGTGGCTGGCAATGGCATTCCTTTCCGCCGCCTCCCGTTGAGGGAGGTGCCGCGGGCGCCTACGCGGTGGTGGACAGGTCGCACATCTGGGCGTCCACGCGCAGTCACGGGACCTACTCCATGGACCATGGACACGGCGACCGGCGTGTGGAGCAAGGCCAGCGACTCACCGCTGCCGTTCAGGGGACGCGCCGAGTACGCTCCGGAGCTCGGCCTCTGGTTCGGCTTCCCCAATGACGACTGGCAGACTCGGGGCTGGGACAGAGGACTCCAGCCCAAAAAGTCCATTGACCCCAGCCCAAAAAGTCCATTGACCCCAGCCCAGCAGCAGACCAGCTAATCTCTAAAGCCTTAGCCCATAAAATCCATCAAGTACTAAAATAATCAACAACCTGCGGCAGCAAACAACGATACAAGGCCAGGCCCAATGCTTACGCTGTTACGCACATCTCTCTTTTTTTTAGCTAAAAAAAAACCTCTAGTTAGGGTTTGCCTTTTTCTCCCGGAGGCGACCACGCCGCCGTCGAGTTCTATCTTCCCCTACCACGTACCCCTATCTCAGGCGATCGTTTACGACGCTGGGAGCGGCCGTGTGCCGCGGCCCTGCTTCTGCTTGGCTAGGGAACGGTGGAGTTAGGGTTCCCCAAACAAAAAAACCCGATCTGTTGTCTCATCGGGTTAGGGTTCTTGATGGCTTCGAACGCGGCATCGGCCACGGCGGATGCAGAGGATGTTGAGGCGATGATGCGAGAGCTGGGACTGACGGAGGAAGACCTAGATGATGTGATCTTTGATGAGAAGCAAGCTCCTGCGGAGGGGCCTAGATGGATCATGCTTGCCAGAGTCAACACCACCAAGACATACAGCCAGACCTGGTTCTATAGGAACATGCGTTCGGCGTGGGATGCTGCGCAGGAAGTGAAGTTCAAACCTCTTGAAGAGAATCTGTATACCGTCCAATTCTCGTGCTTGGGAGATTGGGAGAGGGTGATCAATGACGGGCCGTGGAACTTCAGAGGAGATGCGGTGGTAATGGCTCGCTATGATGGGATCTCAAAGCCGTCGACGGTCAAGTTAGAGACGATCGATATCTGGATTCAAATCCACGACCTGCCCGATCTGTATGCCCATCTGATTACCCCTCTGGCGGCCAAAGTAGGGGAAGTCTTGTTTACGGAGCCCTTGTCTCATGATTTCATTGGTAATTTCTACCGGGTCTGGGTGCGGATCAATGTATCCAAACCTTTGAAGAATGCTGTATCCATGGTCAGAGAGGGGAAGAGGCAGATCTACAGAGTCAAATACGAAAAGCTGCCTGACTGGTGTGCCGTCTGTGGTAGGCTTGGGCATCTTTACAAGGAGCATGGGAACGGGATCCACCCACCATCTGCCCTGGTGTTCAAGGACCTGCGAGCGAGCTGGGTAATGCGTACAGGAAGAGGCCCGGGGGGAGGCCGTGGCAATCGTGGAGGCAGGAGAGGAGGCCGTTCTGGTGGTAGGAACAACACCAGGTATGAAGAGGGCAATACTAGCTATGCTGGGACCAAGAACATGGGAAGAACAGGGACGGCTGCAGCGCCGGGGGCTGAGGACGTAGACATGGAAGACGCGACCAGGAAAAGGCTAGCGGCTGGACTGTTAGAAAGGACACAGAATGATACTGCAGGGCAGGGAAGGACTACAGCTGACAATAATCTAGCCTTGGTGCCTGTGGGCAGCTCTGTTGCCAGTCCACCACCGACGAGGGAGTTGAAGAGATCTAAGACTTTTGAAGAAGGGAATGAAGGATCAAACTCAGCAGTTAAGAACTTGGCGGGCTCCTTCGAGGAGCGCCGCCGGGCCCAATGAGTACCATGTGTTGGAACTGCCGTGGCGCGGGCAAAGTCGCGGCGGTTCGTGAGCTTCGTGATTTCGCGAGGCAATTTGCCCCTACCCTGTTGTGCATAGTTGAAACACAAATAGATGGTAATAGGGTAGAAGCTTTAGCTGGTACGTTGGGTTATGATAATGCATATGCTGTTAGTAGTCAGGGCCGAAGTGGTGGCATTGGTCTGTTTTGGAATAAGTCAATAAATGTTGAGATTTTTGGTTACTCTGATTATCACTTGGATGTTTTGGTCGAGGAACAGAACCAGGATAGGTGGAGGCTGACATGTGTATATGGGGAAGCACAAACAAATTTGAGGCACCAAAACCTGGACAGTTTTGAAGAATATCAGTACTTGAGCTCCTTGCCGTGGTTGTGCGTGGGGTGATTTCAACGAAGTGTTACGTCCGGAAGAGCATGCGGGGGTTGGGCAGCGGAGTAATGCTCAAATACAAGCATTCCGAGATACTATAGATATTTGCATGTTGCAAGATTTGGGCTACTCGGGGCACTTTTGGACCTTTGAGAAAAAAGTTGTTGGAGGAAGCTACACAAGATGCAGGTTGGACAGAGCATTAGCTAATGCGGGATGGATGAACAAGTTTCCTATGGCCTCGGTTTCACATCTCACATGCGCCACGTCGGATCACGCACCGATTTTGGTGGAGTTCGGAGATACAGATCGGTTGCAAGCACAGAAATCTTTAAATACGAGGTGATGTAGGAATCACATGAAGGTTTTAAGGATGTGGTTCTAGCAGATTGGGAAGCTAGCCCTCCATGTCTGTCGGTGGAGGATTTGAAACAAAACTGCAAACCATCTCACATGCCTAGTTAAATGGAGCAGAGACACTTTCGGCAGCGTCCGGAAGGAAATAAAGAGGCTTAAGAAGGAGTTGGAAGATCTGCGGGCCGATCCAGCAGGATAGCTCCCTCACATAATGAGTTGAAAATAAACCAAGATTTGATCGAGGTGTATCATCGTGAGAAGTTATGTGGAGGCAAAGATCCAGGATAGAATGGCTCACTGCGGGCGATCGCAACACGAAGTTTTTTCATCTACGAGCCAGTATCCGAAGGAAGAAAAACATGATAAAAGCCCTCCAAAATTCCCTCGGGGTAGTGGTTGATGATCCGGCTGAACTACGGGCATTGGCCAATGAATTCTATCACGATCTGTAACACTTCGGAGGGTGTTCAAAACATGGATGCAGTACTTGAATCATGTTCCGAGGAAGGTGTCAGCAGAGATGAATGCCTCATTGTGTGCCCCTTATACGAATGAGGAGGTTTAAGACGCCTCTTTCAGATGTTTCCAACAAAAGCGCCGGGGGCCCGATGGTTTCCCGGCTCATTTTTACCCAAAAGACACTGGGATGTGTGTGGAGAGGAGGTAACAAAAATTATCTTGAGTATTGTCCGGGGGGAGGAGAGTCCGGAATGCATCAATGATACGGTTTTGGTGCTCATACCCAAGGTAACAAGCCCCACTGCTTTATCTCAGTATAGAGCTATCAGTTTGGTGCAATGTGTTATACAAGATGCATCCAAGGTAATTGCAAATAGACTGAACTCATTCTGGCCAGACATTATCCTCTGAGGAGCAGTCCGCTTTGTCCCCGGAAGGTTAATTACTGACAATATAATTTCAGCTTATGAGTGTCTGCACTTTAGAAGCGGTCTAGATCAAATCAAATAATTTTTGTGCACTGAAATTGGACATGATGAAGGGCCTAATGATCGGGTAGAGTGGACATATCTGAGGGCTATCATGACTAAACTTGGGTTTGCAGGACAGTGGATTGAATACTGTGATGAGCCATGGTGTCTTCGGTATCTTTCTCGGTAATGTTCAACGGAGAGAAGCTCGAATCGTTCCACCCATCGAGAGGAATCCGACAAGGAGATCCAATCTCCCCCTACTTATTCTTGATTGCAGCAGAGGGCCTTTCGTGCCTCCTTAAATCAAGTTCTTCGTCATCATTTGCAGGTATTCAAGTGGCCCCAACGGCTCCCACCGTTAACCACTTGTTGTTTGCATTGATGATAGCCTGTTGCTATTCAAGGCCAACGTAGAGGGTGCAGGTGTGGCATCAAACTTGCTCGAGACCTACTGCGCAGCTTCGGGGCAGAGAATCAATCATGAGAAGTCTTCAATTTTCTTCAGTAAGTCGTGTCAGGCCACGTTGAAGGAATCAATAAAAAACACCTTGCATGTGCACAAGGAGACTTTGAATGAACACTATCTAGGCATGCCAACCGATGTGGGACGTTCGAAAAAATGGCACGTTCCAAATACTTGAGAGACCGGGTGTGGGAGAAGATCAAAGGATGGATGGAGAAGCTGTTGTCCCTCAGCAGGTAAAGAAGTGTTAATCAAGGCTGTGGCCCAAGCGATACCAGTCTATTCTATGTCCTGTTTCAGGTTGCCAAGAGGCCTTTGTGAAAATATAACCTCAATCATACGACAGTTTTGGTGGGGAAGCAAGCAGGGGAGAAGAAAGCCCGCATGGGTGGCTTGGGATATTATGACAAGCCCGAAAAGTTTGGGAGGGTTGGGATTTCGGGATATGGAGATCTTCAACTTAGCTCTACTAGCACGGCAAGCGTGGAGGCTGCTAACGGGGGAACTGAGCTTAAGTGCCAGGATTTTAAAAGCTGTTTATTTCCCGGAGGTTTCTATTCTTGAGGCGGAGCTTGGGTCACACCCTTCTCAGGTTTGGCCGCTCGATCATTGACGGTCGGGATGTTTTGATACAGGGTACTGGTGAAGAGGATTGGAGATGGCGAGTCCACTTATAATCTGGAGACACAATTGGATACCGAGGGAGGGAGTAAGAAGACCTATCACATCGCTAACTGCAAAACCCTCCGATCATGGTCTCCGAGCTTATAGATAGTACCACGGCATCGTGGAAAGAGGAGCTGATTCGAGCAACCTTTGCTCGGTTTGATGCCGACGATATTCTGAAGATACCACTGTGTACTCGCAAGGTTGCGGACTTTTGGGCTTGGCAGGAAGAACCAAGAGGAATTTCAGTGTTCGGTCCTGTTACCGGCATGATCCTCAGAACAAAGCATGAGCGGGAGGCCTGGCTGAGCGGAGAGCGGGAACTTCTATTGTGCAGCAGGAGGCGGACAAGTGGAGTACTATTTGGCACATGCAGGTTCCATCGAAACTACGCATGTTCGTTTGGAGATTAGGCGAGAAACTCCATAGCCCACTATTGATTTACTCAAACACCGCAATATGGCCACCGATGGACAAATGCCCTTTGTCGGGGCGGTTGACTCTTGGAGACATGCACTCTTTAATGTGTCCGATGTCAAGCAGCGTTTGGGCCTTAGCTCCGGAGGAGTTGGTTCATCATCTCGTGGACAGAGTGGAAGAACACCCCAAGGATTGGCTTTTTGCTATGAGTGGAGTGTTGAACGGAGATATGTTACACATGATTGTTATTATGTGGGCAATTTGGCGAGCACGAAGGAAAGCGATCTATGAGGACATCTTCCAATCACCGCAATCTACTTATGGATTTATCACAAGCTTTCTTGATGACTTGAGATATATTAAGGCAAGTGAACCTCGGAGGACCGTAGTCAAAGCTGCAAGACCAACCCAGTGGCAGGCTCCGGCCACGGGATGCGTGAAGATCAATGTGGACGCGGCCGCACCAAGGCAAGCCCGTTTCGGGGCTGTGGGTGCAATCTGCAGAAGTTTAGATGGTCTGTTTTTGGGAGCTTCGGCGCTGATCATAGAGCATATTGGGGACCCGGAAACGCTGGAGGCCATGGCGATCAGAGAAGGCCTTGCACTTGCGGAGGACTTGTACCCAAAGGCGGGCATTCATGTTGACATCGGCATTGCCAACCCGAACGCAGTAGACTCTCTGTCAAAAAAGGGCGGACGCATCTCCACATATGGTGCTATTGTGGCATGACAATATTAAGGCCATTCGGCTGGCAACTCTTGATATGTGTAAGGTTTAGCCATGAGTTTTAGGAGGCTCAAATTATGAAGCTACACAACTTAGCGAAGGATGCTTCATCTCTCAGCGACGTGGCCGGCCGTGTCATGGTCATGGGGAGGCATCATACCCGGAGATCTTTCTCTCGTCCCTGTAAACATCTGTGCCGAAATCAATAAAAAGGCTTCGTCGTGTTCGTCTCAAAAAACAAATCTCTCTTTTTTTTTGACGTAACGCTGTACGCACATCTCTATGTATCAATTCAGCCATACATACGCTACCGGCTGTTGTACGCCTGTACCTGTACAACGAAACCAGTACGGGACGCCCTCGTCTCTTCGGCCTCCTGCATCTCCGAATCCCTAATTCCCGCAGCCGCCACAGGCGAATCGGCCACGAACGACGGTGAACTCGACGCCGTTTCATCGGGTGAATGTTGACATCGGCCGACCGTCCGCCAGTGCATAATCTTTGATTTGCAAGTGTTGGCTTCCCATCCCAGGTAATCTGCACCTTCTCTCTTGCATCTCGGTCTCTACTCTCTAGACTGTCTACAAGACTACAATTCTACATGTCCATTGATTTCATGATGGCTATTGACTAAGTAATTTTTTTAGTTTTTTTTCTTTGATTTGCCTAGGACGAGGAGGATATGGATAAATTTTTGTTGAAAGGAAAACGACCAGCACCAGATAGTAACGTGGCAGGGACTTCAAGGCCAGTTAGACCAAGACAAGATCTTGCGTCAAATATTGATACTACTCCTTCGCCTCCGGCAGAAATTAACTTAGATGCACTTCCTCATGATCCAGCTGATCGAAAAAGAATAGGGCAGTACACAAAGAATCCTAAGAAGCAAGATGAGATTAGAAGAATATATTTAAATAGAGGACCTTACAGACCACAAGAAGGCTTTAAATATCCTCAGAAAACCATCGCACGAGCTGAACGGAGATTTAGTCCAAAATGGTTTAAAGACTATAATTGGCTAGAGTACACTGATAAGGTGCATAAGGCATTTTGCTTGTGTTGCTATCTATTTAGAGATTGCATCGATGGCCAAGGTGGTAATGATGCATTTGTTGTTAAAGGTTTCTCTTGTTGGAATAAGAAACAAAGACTAGATACTCATGAGGGTGAAGTTAATAGCTTTCACAATGTAGCTGTTAAAAGATGCGATGCTTTAATGAATCAAAATCAGTCCATTAAGGTTGCCCTCGACAAGCAAACTGATATCACAAAGAAGCAAAACCGCATTCGGCTGAATACTTCTGTTGAATCGGTTAGATACTTGCTACATCAAGGTTTAGCTTTCCGTGGCAATGATGAATCAGAGGATTCAAAAAATAAGGGGAATTTTCGAGAGTTGGTACAAACATTAGCAAATCAGAATGAGGATGTAAGAAAGGTAGTCCTTCAGAATGCTCCACAAAATTGCAAATGGGTGTGTCCAGATATTCAAAAAGAACTTGTGAGTTATTTTGCCAAGGTGAATAACAACCATCACTATTCACTACTATATATTTATTTCATGCAGTTTATATTGCTGTGAGCACTCAAAATGACACTCTCTCTTGTTTAGCACAGATAACGTTGGGTTCTATTCTTGAAGAGATTGGTGGTGATTTTTTCAGTTTATTGATTGATGAGGCTTCGGATGTGTTAGATAAAGAACAAATGGCTGTTGTCTTGAGATATGTTGACAAGCTTGGACTGATCCTGGAACGTTTAGTTGGAGTTGTACATGTGAGTGAAACATCTGCAACGTGTCTCAAGTCAGCTCTCAAAAAATTGCTTGCTAAAATTGGATTAAGCTTCAAACAAGTTAGAGGGCAATGCTATGACGACGCAAGCAACATGCGCGGTGAGTTCAATGGATTGAAAGCCAAAATTCTGGAAGAGAATAGGTCAGCATATTAATGTGGGCATTGTTTTGCTCACCAACTTCATAATTGGTTATAGTGCAGGATTTTCAAAGAAGAATGAAGATATTGCGGATTTCTTTTATATGATTCTCTTCTATTTAATGTGGTCGGAGCTTTTGCAAAAGAAAAGCCATGATCAGAGAGAGTAACCGAGAAATGTAAAAAAATCCATAAGTAGTGGACGAATTAGTACTGGCACAGGGCTAAATCAAGACCAATCACTTCAAAGGGCTGGAGACACCCGTTGGGGTTCTCACTATAGAACCCTCAAGCTTAATCCAGTTGTTCCCATCAATTGTTAGTGTCTTGAATTATGTAGCAAAAGAAGGCAAGAAGGATTCCAAGAAAAGTGAAGCACGTGGCCTTCTATCATATTTTGGAACCTTGTGATTTTGTGTTCTATTTGCACATGATGTTCCATATATTAGGGAGTGCCAATACTTTGTCACATGCATTGCAACAAAAGGATCAAGATATCTTGAATGCCATGTCATGTGTGAAGTCAATAACGGAATGATCTACAACAACTAAGAGATGATGGATGGGAATCACTTCTAGAGAAGGTATATTCATTCTGTGAAGAACATGACATTCCTAAGCTAAACATGGGTTTCAGCATCCTCAATAGGTGCAGACTGAGTTGTGAAACCAAAAGTCCCCCCCCCCCTCCCTCCCGGTCGCTCCTGCGGGCGACGCGGAGGGGGAAACCCTAGCCGCCGGTAACAGGCCCCCTCCTCCTCGACTCCTCCCTCGCCGCCGCCGGCTCGCGCTGACGGGCGAAGCCCGGTCAGCCTCGGCGGCGGCGGGGCCTTCCTTCCCCCTGCTCACTAGGGCCGACGCGGGTCGGGGGTTAGCGGGCGGCGCCGTGGCGCTGGCCGAGGGCGTGACGGCGGCGGCGGCGGACAACGGTGGCGGGGCCGTGCCTGGCGGCGGCGTGTTGGGCTTGGTGTGCTCTGTTCTGCGCGGTGGCGTCTGGCGTGGTGGTGGCGGCCATTGGTGGAGCGCGTCGGCCCCCCTTCGGCGGGTGGCTGATGCAGATGCGGGGTGCGCCGCTCCTGGCCGCGTGGGCGGCGGATCGGCGGCGAGCGTGGCTGGCTCCTGGGGCTTCCCCGTTTGCCCTGGGAGCAGATCTGGCGATGGTGCTTCCTCTCGGGGGATGGATTGGGGGAAACCCCTTGGCTGTTCTCTGCGGCCACGATGCCGGCGGCACTCCGGCGTCGTTCCCCTTCTTGAAGGCGGCTTCGCAATCCCCCCTCGCCCTCCCTTCGTCGTCCCGGGTGAAAGCCTCAAATCTCCGGATTGGGTGGTGACGGCGCCCCGGCGTCGTTTTTCTTCTTGAAGACACCACCTTGGTGCGACGGAGTGGTGGTCGAGGCCTTGGCATGGGAGGTGGCTGCCGGATATCGTCAGTGGTGTCCATGCTCGGCCACTTGCGGTTGATGTTGGCGCCGGCGCGCGGCGTTGGCGATGCTCGGTGGTGCGGCTGCCTGGTGCGGTCGTTGTGTTTGTCGTCCCCTCCCGGCAACCTGTTGGTCCTAGTCATGCGAGCTCAGGGGTGAGCGACTCTGCCTGTCGACGGCGTAGTGTCCTCCGATCCAGGACTAGAGGGCAGGGGGCTCTCTTCGGAGGTAGAGACGAATGGCGGACCGGATGGCTTGGCCCAAGGGGATGACAGAGCGTGACAATCCTCCTGCAGCGGGATCTACCTCGGCTCAGCCGCGGCGTGTGTTGGCTCCTGTTCGCCGAGGGCTTCGATGTTCAAGCTTGTGCTTGGTGTATTCGAGTCTTGTTAGTGGCTCCTTTGGTATCTTGTATCTTTGCCGTTTTTAGTTTTTTTCTTCCTTTCTTCTTCTTTTCTTTGGGCTTGATGTGCTGCTCGCCCAGGCAATTGGATGTGTCAATGGTGGTTTTTTGAAATACAAAGCGGGGGGAAACCCTTTTTTCAGTAAGCTAAACATGCCATGATGAATATGTCGATCGGCAATAAGCCAAGGAAAAGAACCAACATTACAAATCTTCATCATTACCAAATAGAATGCCTTAATTTTGTTATTGATTGGCAACTTCGAGAGTTCGATGATAGATTCAATGAAGTGAATTCTGCATTGCTTATCCACATGGCTTCTTTCAACCAAAAAAACTCCTTCGCTGCTTTTAACTTGGATAGTTTATTGAAGCTAGCTGAGTTTTATCCTGATAATTTCAATTCAACACAATTGATGGATCTTGGTCATGAACTTCGGATTTTCATAGACAATGTCCGAGCGGACCAAAGATTTGCCAATTTGGATGGCATTGCCGATCTTGCTAAAGTGTTGGTGGAAACTAAAAAGCATCTTGCTTTTCCTTTGGTGTATCAACTTCTCAAGTTGGTGCTAATTCTGCCAGTTGCCACAGCGTCCGTGGAGAGATGTTTTTCAGCAATGAATATTGTCAAGAGTGTTTTGCGGAACAAAATGGGTGACGAGTTCACGAGTGATTGCTTGATTTGCTATGTGGAGAAAGACATATTTTCTACGATAACGAATGATGATGTGATTGATCTGTTTAAGAAGATGAAAGATCGAGAAGGGAAGTTATGAAATGTGAGCCTCGTATCACTTTTTTTTCTCCTTAATGATACTTATTTTCTGCATTATTTGTTTCTTACTATTGTTGTGAATTTAATATGTTATTTTGTTCATCCTTTCCAGAAAGTTAAAAATGAAACGTTCGAAGTCATCCTTTTGCCTATTATTTCTGGAATATGTAAAAAAGTGTTATTTTATGCTTTGCTCAGCCAATACTCGCTACTTGGTATGATTTTTTTGATGTAATAATAATATCACTTGCATATTGTTGCTTTTTATATCGCTCTTGGCCATTATCAATGTTGTTGCACCACTATAATTTGTGCTAGAGGCTTAGCGTGGGGAGTGGTTGACACTAGTGCCCATTTTTTCTTGCTTCGTCCCTGAAGATGGTGGCGTGGACTTGCAGTTTTTAACTCGTAGCGGTAGGAGTCATGCAGCATCTCGCTGTTCATGTCGTAGTGGCAGAACTTCCCCTTGGGCTGGGCCGGAGCAGCCCAGTCGACTCGGTTCTTCACTTCCCCCTCAAAAAGAAAGAGAGAAAAGACTCGGTTCTCCACTTCAGCAAAAAAAATTCGTAGGTAGACAGGTGCGCCAATGGTTAGGAGGGAAATTTTTACCAAGTCGTTCATTTTTCTCACGTCCTGGTCTTGTAATAGATGGATTATTTGGTACTTCGCGTGTTGATTTTTTTTGTGTGTGAAATTTGCGTGTGGAAATAAACTAGCTGTGAAAGGCACGGGTCTTGCATTGCCATGGCAGCCCGTTTCGGCCCAGTTTTGCTGCCATGGTAGCGGGTCAGTTTAGTCCGCTTTTTTTCTGGCATTTTAGTTGGAAATCGCGTGGTTCTAAAAAAAAAAAAGCTGGAAATCGCGTGAGGACGTGATACGTGCCATCCGGATGTGCATTTGAGGCTTGTGCGGCTTGTTCTCCAGGGTCGTAGGATGGCAACACGACACGTTCTATTTTTAGGATATATAGAAGAAATAAATATGGGGAGGGAGAGAAAGAAAACACACAAAACTTGCCACAAAAACTTTGTACTCTTTCTTCTGTTCATACTTCCTTGCAGGCTGGCGGAAGCTTAGCCGGAAAAGCTCTTGGGGGGCCGGAAACACAACATTATCGGTCTCTTGGGGGGGGGGGGGGGGGAATGCTAAAAATGTCTAAATCTAAGTCTCCCTAAAATAAATTTTCTTTGGAAATTGGCACAAAGGCTGGGGGTGGCCGCAGCCCCCCCCCCCCCTGGGCGCACAACATAGCTCCGCCCACTGATCTTCTTCGTACGGCCAGGAGAGTGAAGAAGTAAAAAGACGAGGATAAATTGAAGTGTGTTTAACAATTGAGCACCCAGAGCCTTGGGTTGAGACATGAGTGCACGACGACAAGCTGAAGGCTCAACGGTCCCGCCCAACAGCACATTGCGCAGCTCAAATCACCGGAACGCGATCGACGATGAGCCGCGGGCAGATCGTGGCAGACTCAAGTGGTGCGCGATGCCGCCGGCAACCGTTTGCCGATGCTCACCCGTACCAATTATGGGGACTGGGTCTGCTCGTGCAAGTCATGCTTGGGGGGCCATCTCTGGGAGGCCATCGAAAAGGGCACCGTGATTCATGCAGATGACAGGCTGGCCCCTGAGGCCATCCCGCAAAGGCGTCGGCCAAGGACGTGTGGGATCTCCTCAAGACCACGCGGATCCGAGGAAAGCCGTGTGCAAGAGGCGAAGGTGGCGACCCTCATCAAGTAGTACACTGCCGTCCACTTCAACGATGGCGAGAGCATCGACGATATTGCCATGCAGCTCATTGGTATGGTGAATCAGCTCAGCCTTCTCGACAAGCAAATTCCGGAAAATAAGGTTGTTCGTAAGTTCCTTTCAGTCGTGCCACACAAATTCTCAGACCACCATGTCCATTGAGACGTTGGTTGATCTGGACACGCTCTTGATTGAAGTGCTTACCGGCAGGCTGAAGGCAGCGGAGGAGTTGTACGACCTCGACTCCGCCGATCATGGCGGAGGCAAACTCCTGCTCACTGAAAAGGAGTGGTGCAAGCGCGCCATGATTATGACAGATCCGGCAGCAGCAACACCAACCAGGGTCGCGGCGGAGGACGCGGATGTTGCATGGGTGGTGGGCGCGGAAACCACGATGACGATGGCAACCATGCCGGCAATGGGGCGGCAGCATCGACGAGTGCCGCTACTGCCACAAGCTGGGCCACTGGACCTGGGAACACCTCAAGAAGGCGAGGGAGGAGGCCCACGTCATCCAGGAGGACGCCCCCTATCCTAGCCTCCCAATGACGGTCGTGGAGGAAAAGGCTGCCACGACAGCCAAACTGGGGGCTCGACACCCATATTGCCCCCTGACGAAAATGCCGCCATGGCAGCAAATTCGGCTGCCACGATAGAAATTCCCCATGGCGTGCCTCCACGACACAAGGTAACTGCGTGTACATCAACGAGGAGTGAGTCCGCGTGGAGTTTAGCCGCGCCGAAGAAGAGATCGACAAGGCCCGGTTCCTGGATACTGGGTCCTCAAATCATATGACTAGGGATTACCCGACATTCACGGAGCTTGACAAGTACTCCCTCCGTCCTATAATATAAGAACGTTTTTGACACAGAATTAAAGGAGTACATCTCTGGCGCGGTCAAGTTCGGCGACGGCTCCCTCGTCGATACACTCGTACACACGATACACTCGTACACACGGCAGGGGCACGGTCCTGTTCGTCGTGACCGACGGCCAACATCGCGTACCCACGGACGTGCACCAGATCCCTTACCTCCGAAGCAATGTGGTGAGTTCCCCTCCTCTCCCCCCATCCCCTCAAAAAAAAAAAGCAATGTGGTGAGCATTGGGCAGCTCGATGAGATCAGGTGCCCACACATGTCGAGAACAGCTACTCCTACTTCCTCTGTTCCAATTTACTCATCGCTGAAATGGATGTATCTAGAACTAAAATACATCTAGATACATCCATATGTGCAACAAGTAATTTGGAATGGAGGGAGTACATGACAGTGTGCGATCGCCAGAGAAAGATCATCGTCAAGGTTCCTCGTGCTAGGCTGCTAGCAATGGCGTGTACATTGCGCGCATTCGAATCGTGAAGCCTGGGTGTGGCATGCGGGCCTACTGGTTGATTTATTTTGTTATACTACGATTGAACGGTTTCCTTGGATAACCTCAACTCGTTACAACCGCTGCGCAAAACTTCACCGTAGACCTCATCAAGACCTAGACGTGTGAAGGAAGACACGATCGATCTGCGAGTTGGGGAGCGCGTGTGGGGCGGAGGGCGGCGATGATGAGCCGGCGGTTCCTGTACATGGTGCTCAACAACTACATGCACGCGCCCTCCGCCTGGTACACGCTGCACCGCATCGACCCGTCCCGCCTCTTCTACCCCAGGGGCACGCCGACCCCCGCGTCGCCGCCGCCGCCGCCGGAGAACGAGCGCCTGCCTGATCCCGCCATGAGCTTCTACCCTCCCCACTCGGCGCACGACGCCGGGAGCAGGGAGTTCGCGCTCCTCGGCGGCCGCGGCAAGGACAGGATCGTCGCCATGGACCACACGGGGCGCGCCGTCCTCTACGACGACTACTCGCACGCCGTCCACCCGCTGCCCCCGTGACGGCGCCCAAGTGGTGCCCCACGCTGTCCCTCGCCGCCGACGGCCAGGACGGCGCCTACATCATCGAGGCTGACCCCCAGGCGGACGACCCCGGCCGGGGATCCGTCGAGGCGCTCGCGTACGACCACAAGCCCGCGGAGGACGACGAGGACGAGGGCTGGGTCTTGTAAAAGCTATGAGATGGCTGAATATTATGTTGTATTAATCTGACCCGTGTAGGGGTATATATAGAGGTACAATGGAGGGAGAGAGACTTGGAGTAGAGGACAAGTTAAACCTATCCTATTTCTATCTCTTATCTCTATCTTAAACGTAAATATATTTCTAACATTCCCCCTCAGTCGTAGCGGGAGTGAAGTGGACGATTACGACTGAATTTGAAGTCTTGCTCTTTGTCGTCTTCTCCGCTGCGCCATCATCCACTGCGTCTCTGATGGGTCGGCAGTTAGGGCGGTGACTGTGTCCCCTTCTTGTGCCTTCCCGCCTTCTCCTCTATTCCCTCCCGCAGTCACAGCGGGAGTGTCGTGGACGCAAGTGACGAGGCGGACACTGTTGACTGGAGTTGTTGCCGATGAGTTGCTGTAGACGTAGCCATTAATGTCGAGGTAGCCGATCATGGTGATGTAGCCGTGGTCGAGGTAGTCGTGGTCGATGGTGTGGTCGTCGTGGATGATGAAGCCGCACAAAGCCGAAGGCGCAAAAAAATGCGCTATGACGGAGCTGCAGACGTGGACGATGCACCTTGCTGATGTCAGAGGGTGCCGTCGACGATGAGTCCACCGATTTTGCCAAGACCGGAGGAAGCCCATCGAGCACACATCGGTTTTGCCAGAACCGTGTGGCCGTGTAGGGTCGCCACTGTAGTGACGCCGTGTCGATGCAGTCGTGCTGTCATGGATGACGCGGTCGATGCCGTCGTCGTGACGCGGTCATTGCCGTCGTCGTGACGCGGTCATTGCCGTCGTCAGGGTCGCGTCTTGCAGAAAGTCTGTCAGAGGACGCTGGGTGTCCATGTTGTGGACAAGGCAGCGGCGGTGTGTCAACGACTATGTTGATGAAGACAACGTTGATGAAGACCTTGGCGATGAAGTGTCAGCTATGGCGTCACGGCGGCGCGTCGACGATGTGTCGCTTAAAGGTGTCCCTCGCGGCGACGCGGTGTCGACGCCGTGTTGTGTCGAAGAAGTAGCCTGGCGTAGTCGTACAACTTGATGTCGTTCGCCTCGATGCAGAGGCGTCGGTGTAGCCGTGCACAGATCGGCGGCGGCGGTCGATGCAGGTGCAGGAGGGCTCGGTGTAGTCGTTTGATTGGTGCTGGTGTCGATGCAGTTGCAGGTCGGGTCGATTTAATCCGCGTACCGGAAAGAAGATGATCCGTGTACGACCGTAGGCACGGCCGACGATCGAGATCCGATCGATCCAAGCCGCCGGTGCTCCAAGTTCGTGCGTCCGCAGACGCGTACGCGTAGACGTGACTGAAGCTTCATCTGAGTGCATGCACGTACCCTCGGGCTGCTGGTTGCTTCATGTCCCACATTGTGGGAAGCTGCGTGCGCATCTGTTGATGGAGTTCTGCGAGTCTGTGCATCCGCCTCCGCGGCAGGCTCGCCATGCCTGTGCGCGCGGCGAGGGTTGCTGGTCGATCTTGTGCGATGAGAAGAGCGCCACGCATAGCCGTCTCCGTTGGCGTCGAGGAGTCAAGCGGCGCCGTCGCTGGTCGCGGACTCTCCTGGCCCTGCGCGTAGCTTGTCGAGCTTGACGTCGAGCCCGACCGGAGTACTGCCCGCCTGCATGCACGCGCCACCCTGCGCGTGGATTCGGGTCAGATTGAATCTGAAGGATCTGAGGAAGACGCCCCGGAGTCCCGTCCTCCTATTTGCCGCTTCTGTTCGGGCCGGGTCCGGCGCACTGCCCCTTCCTGACTGTACCTAATTTTCACCAAGATTTGAGGATGGTCGGGATTTATTTGTAGCTAAAAAGAAATTGACCTAAGGGATTGATTTGAAAAATCGATCTAATTAAAGAATCGATCTAACAATGATGAACTCGAAAATTTGATCTAAAACTACGAGACGATCAAATCTTTGACCGATCGGGTGCCCGCGCCCCCCGAGGAGAGAAAATTAATCTCCCCGGGGGGCGGCGCGCTGCGGAAGTGGTAGAGGAACTTAGGATCGCGTCGCGAGAGCTAACCGCTCTAATACCATGTAAAGCTATGAGATGGCCTGAATATTATGTTGTATTAATCTGACCCCGAATCCACGCGCAGGTGGCGCGTGCATGCCAGCGGGCAGTACTCCGGTCGGCTCGACGTCAGAGCTCGACAAGCCACGCGCAGGCCAGGAGAGTCCAGCGACCAGCGACGGCCGCTTGACTCCTCGACGCCAACGGAGACGGCTATGTGTGGCGCTCTTCTCATCTATTATGTTGTATTAATCTGACCCGTGTAGGGATATATATAGAGGTACAATGGAGGGAGAGAGACTTAGAGTAGAGGACAAATTAAACCTATCGCTATTTCTATCTCTTATCTCTATCTTAAAACGTAAAATATACTTCTAACAGGTCTGGCGTCCCACTCGAGCCGCCGCCCTAGCGTGCGGGTCCCCGGCTTATGGCGACGAGGAAGGCGGCCAGCTCCGGCAAGATCACCTGCCACGCGGCGAGGAGGGCGCCCGTATCTGGGTCTCCACGGCGGGCCCGCGGCACGTACTGGTTGGACACGGCGAGCGGCGCGTGGACAAAAGGCCGGCGACTGGGGCGCTCCCTTCCAGGACGCGCCGTGCCCATCCCAGAGTACGCCAGCCGCCTCTGGTTCGGCGTCTCGGCCTCGGACGCCGCTACGTCCTGCGCGTCCGACCTGCAGACTGCCGCCAACGAGGGACGAGCGCCGGTGGCGGACCCAGGTGTGGGACGGCTTCGCGTGCCCGAGGGATTCCACGACCTGGAGTCGCCACTCGTAACGTGGTGCACCTGGGCGAACCGCCTGGCTCTGCGTCGCCAAGTTCTTCGAGACGACGCGCCAGGAGGCGTGCGATGATGACTGGATGTGCAGCCCGCTGCTGCCATGGCTACGTCAGCGAGTGCGCGTTCGGCGATGATCACTGGCGTCGAGGTGGAGCCGGCGCCGGTAGATGGCATCGCTTGATCAAGCACAGATCGCTCCGGTACAGCTTGGGTACAGACAGGTGCCCGTCTGTGTACTTTAGTTGGAGATAGTCCTATATAGCACGGGAAATACACCTTTGGAACCTGCATGTATATACATCCTATATGGATTTTTTTTTTAATAAAAGTCAAAATAGGTAAGAACTATTTTGACAAAACACTTGACTTACTTTTGCACTAGTAAAAAAATCTGGATGAAAAAAAAAACAAAGTTGACTTCACAGCAAAAAAGACAAAATTTATTTGCTATTATAGGTCACTATTCACACTATTTTAGCCAAAAATTTGTCTTAGGGATTTTTTTTGTGGATTTATTTCTCACGAGTACAATAAAAGGTCAAGTTTATTCAAAAATATTTTCAGGAATTTTCGACTTTTGTTTGAATTACTAAATTTTTTTTGGCATATAGGGTGCATATACATCCATAGACCAAAAGTTCCCTCCCCTATATAGCACTGGCTTGCGAATTTGAAAATCAGTGTCGATTGATTTACTCGTTTTCTCTATCAAGCCGAGCTCCTCTGAGACTGTCCTACGATGCCCCAAGATGGCTTTTCACCCTGGTGGGTATGCACTTTGTACGCCCCTAACTTAAAGAGCAACTCCAATGGGCCAAATCCATTTTTGTCCGACCTTCGTCCGTTTGAGCTCGGCGCAGACGAAAGTGAAGGCCCAACGAGCCGATCACATTTTCGGCCTAAAATTGCGTTGGCGCAGAGCGAAGCAGACAAGCCACGCGTCTTCTCGGCGTCCGCCGCGTCTCACCTGTAGGTCATTCAACTGCCACCGGTCGTTGTCTTATTTATGACGACCACTGATAACGGGCCCACTAGTTAGTCAGTGAAAGCGTTCTTTTTTAAGCATGCGTGCGGCGGCGCCTGCACATTCCAGTGCACCCAAGCGCCGCTGCCGTACCCCGACGTCACGCTGCCCGCACCATTGGCACCTGGATCCGCAGCGGATCCCGGTGCCGACGGTTCCGCGGAGCCAGCGGGCGCACGACGAGGAGGTGCGCCGGCGCCCGCGCGCAGCTTCACGCTGGAGCAGCGTCGACTGCCTGAGTACGCCGCCGACTCTCCAACTGGAAGGCTTGATTCACCCTCGAACACGAGGAGCAACCAGCGTTCGGGTGTCGACGTCGTCTGCCGCCGTTCCCACTGCCGCCGCAGGTTATAGCCGGAGGACATGGAGGCGGAGGCGGAGTAGCGCAAGCCGCCCTCCGAGGAGGCCCTGCAGGACGCGCTGGAGGCTAGCCGCTCGAGGAGGACGCGCACTGGGATGAAGCTGGCGCAAGCCCTTGCCCTGTCGGCGGCGGGGGACTCCGTCCACACCCTGTTGTTTGTGGCGCCACCGTCGCCGCCCATACCAGCCCAAGCCGGAGCCGACGCGGAAGCGCTCCCCGCCTCCACCCCACTTGGCCGGAGGAGGCCTACTCGTGGACGAACCAGTACCCCGCGAGTGGTGAGCGCGCCTCTCGTTCACTTCGCCGCGACGCCAGCGTAGGAGGACGCCCACCTCGAGCGCTGGAGGCGCACTGGCTCGCCAGGAGCAGGCAGATGGCAAGGAGCAGATGCGCTACGAGGCCATGCTCCAACGCGACGCGGAGGTGCTCTGGCCTCGAGGAGGAGGAGGAGGAGCGCGCGGCTAGCCGCATGCCGCCGCCCCAGCTGATGTCGGAGGAGGCTTCCCTGGCAGCGTAACTCAGGCGGCGTTCGGGGTTGGCTGGCCTTGCTCCCGTCTTTATCGACGCTCACCGGCGATGGCGACGACGGCGTCGACGCCAAGGGCAGGGCAAGGCCGACGACGTCTAGGGTAGCGTGTGGGGCGGCAGCAGGCGGGCGTAGACTTTTTATAATGTTTTAATTAATGTTTAATTGGGTTTAAGTGGACTTTTGTCGGCGTTTGACCGGCCACTTATGTTTAATTATGTTTATTTCGTGCGACGCTAATTTTTTTTCCATGCTGGCACTATTTGGATCAGCCTCCCCGTTGGGCGGTCAAGCCGACCCATTTCCAAATGCGGACGCGCACGTTCGCCCTGGCTGACCCAAACAAACGAAAGCAATAAAGGGCGCGTCCGTTTTGATCTCCCCGTTGGAGTTGCTCTAAAGATATACTATCTCAATAATCCGTGTGTTCAACGGAGGAATTTGGTCCGAGATTAAATCCATAGGCAAAAGCAAAAAGAAAAAACCAATGCGATTGAGATTGCGTACTTACAACTACGGGGAATTCTTTCTCCATAAAGGCCTCATTTGGTTTGGTGCAAATCAGAACGTACTTCCTCCATTTCAAAATTGATAACTCAACTTTGTACTAAATTAGTACAAATTAGTACAAAATTGGATTATCTATTTTGGAACGGATGGAATAGGAATTAAGGAGTAGTATAGGAATTTGATAGGATGACACTTGCCCATTCTAAGAAATGTCTTGCCTCGTTTCTATGCACAAAATGAGCTTTGAGTGGATGTATAGATTCTTCAAAAACACAGGAAATGAATAGTATTTCTATGAAATTCCCGTACGCGTTGCCTACAAACCGAATGCATATATAGGAATTTTTCCTATTGAATCCTTGTTCCAACGTTTTTCCTATAGAAATCCTCCATACCGAATAAGCCTAAGTAACGAGGTGAAGGTCGGTTTGAAAAATGGTGGAAAGAGGCATCTATCGATGGCAAGGGTGGAGGGCAAAACAACAAACTCCCCTTCAATAGTAGAGATTTTTCATACAAAAATGTTTTTCTTTTAAGATAGAAACACATGCTATCATGCCATAGCATGCATGTATATTTGTAAAATTTGGTGCAGAACAGACATTGTGCTTCTTTAGCATTTATGTTTTCTTTTCAGAATTCAAGCTTAACCCAACGAGTTCTTGGGTTTTTGAGTTTCATATGCACTTCTGAGATATATGGAATGCACCCCATGCTTAACTTTTTTTGTCTGTTATGAGAATTGCATAATTAATAAAGAATCGTGAATTGGGCAAACAACAAAATAAACAGAGAAGGCGATTCGGGTGGGGAACCCTAGCCGGCACCAACCAAGCTCCTTCTTATACCCTCCATCCAACTCACCGTCCGGAAAATCCTTACACCCATAGAGGTGATGTGTACGGTCATCTTCCTCGTGTCTTGTACACTTATGTGGAGAGGCGGGCCATCACATCTCGCTCTGGTAGGTAGAGTAGCAATAGCGGCGTTCCGACCCCATAGTGATGCAATGCAACTACTCGTTGAGGGTGTGTGTGGCAGGGATTCGGTCAGCGTCGCAAACCCTGAAAAGGTGTTCCCATCCACCTCGAGATTTAGGGCGTGTAATATACTTTTTTCTATATAGATAAATTGTTTTGGAAAAGAGAATATGCACGATTACAAGTTTTTTGCTCTTGCACATCAACAATATTCAGGGTTTTGCCGCAAATAAACAATATTCATGGTTGACAAAAACGTTAAAAATAAATAGAAATTTGAATTTATAAAATTACAAAGGAAATATATTTCTTTTCATACTTCATTTTTTGGGGATTTCGTGTCTCGTTTTTGTATGGTTACTATTATGTTATATAGTCGAAGTTGCTGTCTTGCACGGTTACTTTTCGTTTTCACAATTTGTCTTCTGCTAAATAGGAATGTGGGCTTTGTATTCTGCTCCATTTCGACATGATCTCTTTTAAGGGGAAGCTTTTACCTAAATGATAAACGTCACACCTGTGGCACAAAGCACTACGTCCCTGGCATTTTTTACAACTAAAGTTTTTATTCAAAAAGAAAAAGAAAATATGAACTTGTCATCTGAAAAGAAAGTTTGTCATGCTTGACAACTAAAGATGCCATCTTCGCGTCACTAAACTCGTCATAAAAAAACATTCGGAGTTGTCCAATTTTTAACATGATCTTACTTTTTTGAGGTTTTTTTAAACACGATTTCATGCCCACTACACTTATTTTTAAGGCCGAGATGCGCGCAACGACTTGTGCCATGCATTCTGCAAAACCCCCGTAGTTCTTGTTCGGCCCATGGGCCATCGTCCCTAGATGATTGATACTTCAATAGAAATCGTCGGCGACCAAATTTCTGATCTGGAGCGAGGATCGAGGAGGCGACGATGAGCCGGCGGGTTTCTGTACATGGCGCGGTCGAGAACTTGTGCTTCTCCCGTCTCGCACGACGGTCAACCGCATCAACCCCCTCGCGCGCTGTTCTACCCCAAGGGTTCGCCGGAGCGGACGGCGGCGCCGCAGCGCCGGCTGCGAGGGCTATGGCGATGGAGGCAGCGAGGAGAGGGCGAGGGCGATGACGGAGGTGGCGGCGGCCGATGCCGGTGTAAGCTCGCCTGGCTCACCCCTCCATTGACCTTCTCCTCTTCCGACGTGGACAACGTGGTGGATACGGACTTCGCGCTCATCGGCCGGAGCAAGGACAAGATTCGTCGCCCTGCAACCGCGCCCACCTCGAAGACATCAGAGGTTGCCCGGATCACGACCCCAGGGCAGCGCCGTCCCTCTACGACGATGCCTCGCACTCCTTCCGCGCGCCTGCCCGACATCACAGCCACATTGCCCCACGGCGAGGTCGCGCCTGTCGCCGTCGGCGACGACCCTTTCATACATCCACACGGTTTGCGCCGAACGATAAGGAGAAACACGTCCATGCGGTGGTGGCTGGCCAATGGCATTTCCTTTCCGCCGCCTCCCGTTGAGGGAGGTGCCGCGGGCGCCTACGCGGTGGTGGACAGTCGCACATCTGGGCGTCCACGCGCAGTCACGGGACCTACTCCATGGACCATGGACAGCGGCGACCGGGTGTGGAGCAAGGCCAGCGACTCACCGCTGCCGTTCAGGGGACGCGCCGAGTACGCTCCGGAGCTCGGCCTTCTGGTTCGGCTTCCCCCAATGACGACTGGCAGACTCGGGCTGGGACAGAGGACTCCAGCCCAAAAGTCCATTGACCCCAGCCCAAAAAGTCCAGTTGACCCCAGCCCAGCAGCAGAACCAGCTAATCTCTAAAGCCTTAGCCCATAAATCCATCAAGTACTAAAATAATCAACAACCTGCGCAGCAAACAACGATACAAGGCCAGGGCCCAATGCTTACGCTGTTACGCACATCTCTCTTTTTTTTAGCTAAAAAAAAAACCTCTAGTAGGGTTTTGCCTTTTTCTCCCGGAGGCGACCACGCCGCCGTCGAGTTCTATCTTCCCCTACCACGTACCCCTATCTCAGGCGATCGTTTACGACGCTGGGAGCGGCCGTGTGGCCGCGGCCGGCTGCTTCTGCTTGGCTAGGGAACGGTGGAGTTAGGGTTCCCCAAACAAAAAAAAACCCGATCTGTTGTCTCATCGGGTTAGGGTTCTTGATAGGCTTCGAACGCGGCAATCGGCCACGGCGGGATGCAGAGGATGTTGAGGCGATGATGCGAGAGCTAGGACTGACGGAGGAAGACCCTAGATGATGTGATCTTTGATGAGAAGCAAGCTGCCTGCGGAGGGGCCTAGATGGATCATGCTTGCCAGAGTCAACACCACCAAGACATACAGCCAGACCTGGTTCTATAGGAACATGCGTTCGCGTGGGATGCTGCGCAGGAAGTGAAGTTCAACCTCTTGAAGAGAATCTGTAATACCGTCATTCTCGTGCTTGGAGATTGGGAGAGGGTGATCAATGACGGGCCGTGGAACTTCAGAGGAGATGCGGTGGTATGGCTCGCTATGATGGGTATCTCAAAGCCGTCGACGGTCAAGTTAGAGACGATCGATATCTGGATTCAAATCCACGACCTGCCCGATCTGTATGCCCATCTGATTACCCTCTGGCGGCCAAAGTAGGGGAAGTCTTGTTTACGGAGCCCTTGTCTCATGATTTCATTGGTAATTTCTACCGGGTCTGGGTGCGGATCAATGTATCCAAACCTTTGAAGAATGCTGTATCCATGGTCAGAGAGGGGAAGAGGCAGATCTACAGAGTCAAATACGAAAAGCTGCCTGACTGGTGTGCCGTCTGTGGTAGGCTTGGGCATCTTTACAAGGAGCATGGGAACGGGATCCACCCACCATCTGCCCTGGTGTTCAAGGACCTGCGAGCGAGCTGGGTAATGCGTACAGGAAGAGGCCCGGGGGGAGGCCGTGGCAATCGTGGAGGCAGGAGAGGAGGCCGTTCTGGTGGTAGGAACAACACCAGGTATGAAGAGGGCAATACTAGCTATGCTGGGACCAAGAACATGGGAAGAACAGGGACGGCTGCAGCGCCGGGGCTGAGGACGTAAGACATGGAAGACCGCGACCAGGAAAAAGGCTAGCGCTGGACTGTTAGAAAGGACACAGAATGATACTGCAGGGGCAAGGAGACTACAGCTGACAATAATCTACCTTGGTGCCTGTGGGCAGCTCTGTTGCCAGTCCACCCACGACGAGGGAGTTGAAGAGATCTAAGACTTTTGAAGAAGGGAATGAAGGATTCAAACTCAGCAGTTAAGAACTTGGCGGGCTCCTTCGAGGAGCGCCGCCGGGCCCAATGAGTACCATGTGTTGGAACTGCCGTGGCGCGGGCAAAGTCGCGGCGGTTCGTGAGCTTCGTGATTTCGCGAGGCAATTTGCCCCTACCCTGTTGTGCATAGTTGAAACACAAATAGATGGTAATAGGGTAGAAGCTTTAGCTGGTACGTTGGGTTATGATAATGCATATGCTGTTAGTTAGTCAGGGGCCGAAGTGGTGGCATTGGTCTGTTTTGGAATAAGTCAATAAATGTTGAAGATTTTGTTACTCTGATTATCACTTGGATGTTTTGGTCGAGGAACAGAACCAGATAGGTGGAGGCTGACATGTGTATATGGGGAGCACAACAAATTTGAGGCACCAACCTGACAGTTTTGAAGAATATCGTACTTTGAGCTCCTTGCCGTGGTTGTGCGTGGGTGATTTCAACGAGTGTTACGTCCGGAAGAGCATGCGGGGTTGGCAGCGGATAATGCTCAAATACAAGCATTCCGAGATACTATAGATATTTCATGTTGCAAGATTTGGGTACTCGGGGGCACTTTTGGACTTGAGAAAAAAGTTGTTGGAGGAAGCTACACAAGATGCAGGTTGGACAGGAGCATAGCTAATGCGGATGGACATGAACAAGTTTCCCTATGGCCTCGGTTTCACATCTCACATGCGCCACGTCGGTCACGCACCGATTTTGGTGGGAGTTCGAGATACAGATCGGTGCAAGCACAGAAATCTTTTAATACGAGGTGATGTAGGAATCACATGAAGGTTTTAAGGATGTGGTTCTAGCAGATTGGGAAGCTAGCCTCCATGTCTGTCGGTGGAGGATTTGAAACAAAAACTGCAAACCATCTCACATGGCCTAGTTAAATGGAGCAGAGACACTTTCGGCAGCGTCCGGAAGGAAATAAAGAGGCTTAAGAAGGAGTTGGAAGATCTGCGGGCCGATCCAGCAAGGATAGCTCCCTCACATAATGAGTTGAAAATAAACCAAGATTTGATCGAGGTGTATCATCGTGAGGAAGTTATGTGGAGGCAAAGATCCAGGATAGAATGGCTCACTGCGGGCGATCGCAACACGAAGTTTTTTCATCTACGAGCCAGTATCCGAAGGAAGAAAAACATGATAAAAGCCCTCCAAAATTCCCTCGGGTAGTGGTTGATGATCCGGCTGAACTACGGGCATTGGCCAATGAATTCTATCACGATCTGTACACTTCGGAGGGTGTTCAAAACATGGATGCAGTACTTGATCATGTTCCGAGGAAGGTGTCAGCAGAGATGAATGCCTCATTGTGTGCCCCTTATACGAATGAGGAGGTTAAGACCGCCCTCTTTCAGATGTTTCCAACAAAAGCGCCGGGGCCCGATGGTTTCCCGGCTCATTTTTACCAAAGACACTGGGATGTGTGTGGAGAGGAGGTAACAAAAATTATCTTGAGTATTGTCCGGGGGAGGAGAGTCCGGAATGCATCAATGATACGGTTTTGGTGCTCATACCCAAGGTAACAAGCCCCACTGCTTTATCTCAGTATAGACCTATCAGTTTGTGCAATGTGTTATACAAGATAGCATCCAAGGTAATTGCAAATAGACTGAAACTCATTCTGCCAGACATTATCTCTGAGGAGCAGTCCGCTTTTGTCCCCGGAAGGTTAATTACTGACAATATAATTTCAGCTTATGAGTGTCTGCACTTTATGAAGCGGTCTAGATCAAAATCAAATAATTTTTGTGCACTGAAATTGGACATGATGAAGGCCTATGATCGGGTAGAGTGGACATATCTGAGGGCTATCATGACTAAACTTGGGTTTGCAGGACAGTGGATTGATACTGTGATGAGCATGGTGTCTTCGGTATCTTCTCGGTAATGTTCAACGGAGAGAAGCTCGAATCGTTCCAGCCATCGAGAGGAATCCGACAAGGAGATCCAATCTCCCCCTACTTATTCTTGATTGCAGCAGAGGGCCTTTCGTGCCTCCTTAAATCAAGTTCTTCGTCATCATTTGCAGGTATTCAAGTGGCCCCAACGGCTCCCACCGTTAACCACTTGTTGTTTGCAGATGATAGCCTGTTGCTATTCAAGGCCAACGTAGAGGGTGCAGGTGTGGCATCAAACTTGCTCGAGACCTACTGCGCAGCTTCGGGGCAGAGAATCAATCATGAGAAGTCTTCAATTTTCTTCAGTAAGTCGTGTCAGGCCACGTTGAAGGAATCAATAAAAAACACCTTGCATGTGCACAAGGAGACTTTGAATGAACACTATCTAGGCATGCCAACCGATGTGGGACGTTCGAAAAATGGCACGTTCAAATACTTGAGAGACCGGGTGTGGGAGAAGATCAAAGGATGGATGGAGAAGCTGTTGTCCTCAGCAGGTAAAGAAGTGTTAATCAAGGCTGTGGCCCAAGCGATACCAGTCTATTCTATGTCCTGTTTCAGGTTGCCAAGAGGCCTTTGTGAAAATATAACCTCAATCATACGACAGTTTTTGGTGGGGAAGCAAGCAGGGGAGAAGAAAGCCCGCATGGGTGGCTTGGGATATTATGACAAGCCCGAAAAGTTTGGGAGGGTTGGGATTTCGGGATATGGAGATCTTCAACTTAGCTCTACTAGCACGGCAAGCGTGGAGGCTGCTAACGGGGGAACTGAGCTTAAGTGCCAGGATTTTAAAAAGCTGTTTATTTCCGGAGGTTTCTATTCTTGAGGCGGAGCTTGGGTCACACCCTTCTCAGGTTTGGCGCTCGATCATTGACGGTCGGGATGTTTTGATACAGGGTACTGTGAAGAGGATTGGAGATGGCGAGTCCACTTATATCTGGAGACACAATTGGATACCGAGGGAGGGAGTAAGAAGACCTATCACATCGCTAACGCAAAAACCCTCCGATCATGGTCTCCGAGCTTATAGATAGTACCACGGCATCGTGGAAAGAGGAGCTGATTCGAGCAACCTTTGCTCGGTTTGATGCCGACGATATTCTGAAGATACCACTGTGTACTCGCAAGGTTGCGGACTTTTGGGCTTGGCAGGAAGAACCAAGAGGAAATTTCAGTGTTCGGTCCTGTTTACGCAGTGATCCTCAGAACAAAGCATGAGCGGGAGGCCTGGCTGAGCGGAGAAGCGGGAACTTCTATGTGAGCAGGAGGCGGACAAGTGGAGTACTATTTGGCACATGCAGGTTCCATCGAAACTACGCATGTTCGTTTGGAGATTGGCGAGAAACTCCATGCCCACTATTGATTTACTCAAACACCGCAATATGGCCACCGAGGACAAATGCCCTTTGTGCGGGGCGGTTGACTCTTGGAGACATGCACTCTTTATGTGTCCGATGTCAAGCAGCGTTTGGGCCTTAGCTCCGGAGGAGTTGGTTCATCATCTCGTGGACAGAGTGGAAGAACACCCCAAGGATTGGCTTTTTGCTATGAGTGGAGTGTTGAACGGAGATATGCTTGCACACATGATTGTTATTATGTGGGCAATTTGGCGAGCAAGAAGGAAAGCGATCTATGAGGACATCTTCCAATCACCGCAATCTACTTATGGATTTTCACAAGCTTTCTTGATGACTTGAGATATATTAAGGCAAGTGAACCTCGGAGGACCGTAGTCAAAGCTGCAAGACCAACCCAGTGGCAGGCTCGGCCACGGGATGCGTGAAGATCAATGTGGACGCGGCCGACCAAGGCAAGCCCGTTTCGGGGCTGTGGGTGCAATCTGCAGAAGTTTAGATGGTCTGTTTTTGGGAGCTTCGGCGCTGATCATAGAGCATATTGGGGACCCGGAAACGCTGGAGGCCATGGCGATCAGAGAAGGCCTTGCACTTGCGGAGGACTTGTACCAAAGGCGCATTCTGTTGCATCGGATTGCAAGAAGGCAGTAGACTCTCTGAAAAAGGAGGACGCATCTCCATATGGTGCTATTGTGGCATGAAATATTAAGCCATTCTGCAACTTTTGATATGTGTAGGTTTAGCCATGAGTTTAGGAGCTCAAATTATGAAGCTCACAACTTAGCGAAGCATGCTTTATCTCTCAGGGGTGGCCGCCGTGTATGGTTAGGCCATCCCGGAGATCTTTCTTTCGTCCCTGTAAACATTGTGACGAATCAATAAAAAGCTTCGTGTGTTGTCTCAAAAAAAATCTCTCTTTTTTTTGACGTAACGCTGTTACGCACATCTCTATGTATCAATTAATCCATATACGCTACCCGGCTGTTGTACGCCTGTACCTGTACGCGAACAGACGGACGCCCTCGTCTCTTCGCCTCCTCATCTCGATCCCTAATTCCGCAGCCGCACAGCGAATCGGCGACGAACGACGGTGAACTCGACGCCGTTTCATCGGGTGAATGTTGACATCGGCCGACCGTCCGCCAGTGCATAATCTTTGATTTGCAAGTGTTGGCTTCCCATCCCAGGTATCTGCACCTTCTCTCTTGCATCTCGGTCTCTACTCTCTAGACTGTCTACAAGACTACAATTCTACATGTCCATTGATTTCATGATGGCTATTGACTAAGTAATTTTTTTAGTTTTTTTTCTTTGATTTGCCTAGGACGAGGAGGATATGGATAAATTTTTGTTGAAAGGAAAACGACCAGCACCAGATAGTAACGTGGCAGGGACTTCAAGGCCAGTTAGACCAAGACAAGATCTTGCGTCAAATATTGATTACTACTCGCTTCGCTCGCGGCAGAAATTAACTTAGATGCACTTCCTCATGATCCAGCTGATCGAAAAAGAATAGGGCAGTACACAAAGAATCCTAAGAAGCAAGATGAGATTAGAAGAAATATATTTAAATAGAGGACCTTACAGACCACAAGAAGGCTTTAAATATCCTCAGAAAACCATCGCACGATGCTGAACGGAGATTTAGTCCAAAATGGTTTAAAGACTATAATTGGCTAGAGTACACTGATAAGGTGCATAAGGCATTTTGCTTGTGTTTGCTATCTATTTAGAGATTGCATCGATGGCCAAGGTGGTAATGATGCATTTGTTGTTAAAGGTTTCTCTTGTTGGAATAAGAAACAAGACTAGATACTCATGAGGGTGAAGTTAATAGCTTTCACAATGTAGCTGTTAAAAGATGCGATGCTTTAATGAATCAAAATCAGTCCATTAAGGTTGCCCTCGACAAGCAAACTGATATCACAAAGAAGCAAAACCGGCATTCGGCTGAATACTTCTTGTTGATCGGTTAGATACTTGCTACATGCAAGGTTTAGCTTTCCGTGGCAATGATGAATCAGAGGATTCAAAAAATAAGGGGAATTTTCGAGAGTTGGTACAAACATTAGCAAATCAGAATGAGGATGTAAGAAAGGTAGTCCTTCAGAATGCTCCACAAAATTGCAAATGGGTGTGTCCAGATATTCAAAAAGAACTTGTGAGTTATTTTGCCAAGGTGAATAACAACCATCACTATTCACTACTATATATTTATTTCATGCAGTTTATATTGCTGTGAGCACTCAAAATGACACTCTCTCTTGTTTTGCACAGATAACGTTGGGTTCTATTCTTGAAGAGATTGGTGGTGATTTTTTCAGTTTATTGATTGATGAGGCTTCGGATGTGTTAGATAAAGAACAAATGGCTGTTGTCTTGAGATATGTTGACAAGCTTGGACTGATCCTGGAACGTTTAGTTGGAGTTGTACATGTGAGTGAAACATCTGCAACGTGTCTCAAGTCAGCTCTCAAAAAATTGCTTGCTAAAATTGGATTAAGCTTCAAACAAGTTAGAGGGCAATGCTATGACGACGCAAGCAACATGCGCGGTGAGTTCAATGGATTGAAAGCCAAAATTCTGGAAGAGAATAGGTCAGCATATTATGTGCATTGTTTTGCTCACCAACTTCAATTGGTTATAGTGGCGATTTCAAAGAAGAATGAAGATATTGCGGATTTCTTTTATATGATCTCTCTTCTATTTAATGTGGTCGGAGCTTCTTGCAAAAGAAAAGACATGATCAGAGAGAGTAACCGAGAAAATGTAAAAAAATCCATAAGTAGTGGACGAATTAGTACTGGCACAGGGCTAAATCAAGACCAATCACTTCAAAGGGCTGGAGACACCCGTTGGGGTTCTCACTATAGAACCCTCAAGCTTAATCCAGTTGTTCCCATCAATTGTTAGTGTCTTGAATTATGTAGCAAAAGAAGGCAAGAAGGATTCCAAGAAAAGTGAAGCACGTGGCCTTCTATCATATTTTGGAACCTTTGATTTTGTGTTCTATTTGCACCATGATGTTCCATATATTAGGAGTGCCAATACTTTGTCACATGCATTGCCAACAAAAGGATCAAGATATCTTGAATGCCATGTCATGTGTGAAGTCAATACGATGATCTACAACAACTAAGAGATGATGGATGGGAATCACTTCTAGAGAAGGTATATTCATTCTGTGAAGAACATGACCATTCCTAAGCTAACATGGGTTTCAGCATCCTCAATAGTGCAGACTGAGTTGTGAAACCAAAAGTCCCCCCCCCCTCCCCTCCCGTCGCTCCTGCGGGCGACGCGGAGGGGAAACCCTAAGCCGCCGGTAACAGGCCCCCCTCCTCCTCGACTCCTCCTCGCCGCCGCGGCTCGCGCTGACGGGCGAAGCCCGGTCAGCCTCGGCGGCGGCGGGGCCTTCCTTCCCCCTGCTCACTAGGCCGACGCGGGTCGGGGTTAGCGGGCGGCGCCGTGGCGCTGGCCGAGGGCGTGACGGCGTGGCGGCGGACAACGGTGGCGGGGACCGGTGCCTGGCGGCGGCGTGTTGGGCTTGGTGTGCTCTGTTCTGCGCGGTGGCGTCTGGCGTGTGGTGGTGGCGGCCATTGGTTGGAGCGCGTCGGCCCCCCTTCGGCGGGTGGCTGATGCAGATGCGGGGGTGCGCCGCTCCTGGCCGCGTGGGCGGCGGATCGGGCGAGCGAGGCGTGGCTGGCTCCTGGGGCTTCCCCGTTTGCCCTGGGAGCAGATCTGGCGATGGTGCTTCCTCTCGGGGATGGATTGGGGAAACCCCTTGGCTGTTCTCTGCGGCCACGATGCCGGCGGCACTCCGGCGTCGTTCCCCTTCTTGAAGCGGCTTCGCAATCCCCCCTCGCCCTCCCTTCGTCGTCCCGGGTGAAATAGCCTCAAATCTCCGGATTGGGGTGGTGGGACGGCGCCCCGGCGTCGTTTTTCTTCTTGAAGACACCACCTTGGTGCGACGAGACGTGGGGTTGGTCGAGGCCTTGGCATGGGAGGTGGCTTGCCGGATATCGTCAGTGGTGTCCATGCTCGGCCACTTGCGGTTGATGTTGGCGCCGGCGCGCGGCGTTGGCGATGCTCGGTGGTGCGGCTGCCTGGTGCGGTCGTTGTGTTTGTCGTCCCCTCCCGGCAACCTGTTGGTCCTAGTCATGCGAGCTCAGGGGTGAGCGACTCTGCCTGTCGACGGCGTAGTGTCCTCCGATCCAGGACTAGAGGGCAGGGGGCTCTCTTCGGAGGTAGAGACGAATGGCGGACCGGATGGCTTGGCCCAAGGGGGATGACAGAGCGTGACAATCCTCCTGCAGCGGGATCTACCTCGGCTCAGCCGCGGCGTGTGTTGGCTCCTGTTCGCCGAGGGCTTCGATGTTCAAGCTTGTGCTTGGTGTATTCGAGTCTTGTTAGTGGCTCCTTTGGTATCTTGTATCTTTGCCGTTTTTAGTTTTTTTCTTCCTTTCTTCTTCTTTTTCTTTGGGCTTGATGTGCTGCTCGCCCCAGCATTGCGATGTGTCAATGGTGGTTTGCTTTGAAATACAAAGCGGGGGGAAACCCTTTTTCGGTAAGCTAAACATGCATGATGAATATGTCGATCGGCATAAGCCAAGAAAAAGAACCAACATTACAAATCTTCATCATTACCAAATAGAATGCCTTAATTTTGTTATTGATTGGCAACTTCGAGAGTTCGATGATAGATTCAATGAAGTGAATTCTGCATTGCTTATCCACATGGCTTCTTTCAACCAAAAAAACTCCTTCGCTGCTTTTAACTTGGATAGTTTATTGAAGCTAGCTGAGTTTTATCCTGATAATTTCAATTCAACACAATTGATGGATCTTGGTCATGAACTTCGGATTTTCATAGACAATGTCCGAGCGGACCAAAGATTTGCCAATTTGGATGGCATTGCCGATCTTGCTAAAGTGTTGGTGGAAACTAAAAAGCATCTTGCTTTTCCTTTGGTGTATCAACTTCTCAAGTTGGTGCTAATTCTGCCAGTTGCCACAGCGTCCGTGGAGAGATGTTTTTCAGCAATGAATATTGTCAAGAGTGTTTTGCGGAACAAAATGGGTGACGAGTTCACGAGTGATTGCTTGATTTGCTATGTGGAGAAAGACATATTTTCTACGATAACGAATGATGATGTGATTGATCTGTTTAAGAAGATGAAAGATCGAGAAGGGAAGTTATGAAATGTGAGCCTCGTATCACTTTTTTTTCTCCTTAATGATACTTATTTTCTGCATTATTTGTTTCTTACTATTGTTGTGAATTTAATATGTTATTTTGTTCATCCTTTCCAGAAAGTTAAAAATGAAACGTTCGAAGTCATCCTTTTGCCTATTATTTCTGGAATATGTAAAAAAGTGTTATTTTATGCTTTGCTCAGCCAATACTCGCTACTTGGTATGATTTTTTTGATGTAATAATAATATCACTTGCATATTGTTGCTTTTTATATCGCTCTTGGCCATTATCAATGTTGTTGCACCACTATAATTTGTGCTAGAGGCTTAGCGTGGGGAGTGGTTGACACTAGTGCCCATTTTTTTTGCTTCGTCCCTGAAGATGGTGGCGTGGACTTGCAGTTTTTAACTCGTAGCGGTAGGAGTCATGCAGCATCTCGCTGTTCATGTCGTAGTGGCAGAACTTCCCCTTGGGCTGGGCCGGAGCAGCCCAGTCGACTCGGTTCTTCACTTCCCCCTCAAAAAGAAAGAGAGAAAAGACTCGGTTCTCCACTTCAGCAAAAAAAATTCGTAGGTAGACAGGTGCGCCAATGGTTAGGAGGGAAATTTTTACCAAGTCGTTCATTTTTCTCACGTCCTGGTCTTGTAATAGATGGATTATTTGGTACTTCGCGTGTTGATTTTTTTTGTGTGTGAAATTTGCGTGTGGAAATAAACTAGCTGTGAAAGGCACGGGTCTTGCATTGCCATGGCAGCCCGTTTCGGCCCAGTTTTGCTGCCATGGTAGCGGGTCAGTTTAGTCCGCTTTTTTTCTGGCATTTTAGTTGGAAATCGCGTGGTTCTAAAAAAAAAAAAGCTGGAAATCGCGTGAGGACGTGATACGTGCCATCCGGATGTGCATTTGAGGCTTGTGCGGCTTGTTCTCGGTCGTAGGATGGCAACACGACACGTTCTATTTTTAGATATATAGAAGAAATAAATAGGAGAGAAAGAAACAACAAACTTGCACAAAAACTTTGTACTCTTTCTTCTGTTCATCTTCTTCAGTGGCGGAGCTAGCCGGAAAGCTCTTGGGGGGCGAAACACAAATTATCGGTGTTTGGGGGGGGGGGGGGGGGATGCTAAAAATGTTCTAATCTAAGTCTCCCTAAAATAAATTTCTTTGGAAATTGGCCAAAGGCTGGGGTGGCAGCCCCCCCCCCCTGGCCACAACATAGCTCCGCCACTGATCTTCTTCGTACGGGAGAGTGAGAGAGTTAAAAGAGAGGATAATTGAGTGTGTTAACAATTGGCACCAGAGCTTGGTTGAGACATGAGTGACGACGACAAGCTGAAGGCTCAACGGTCCCCCAACAGCACATTGCGAGCTCAAATCACCGGCGTCGACGATGAGCCGGGGCAGATCGTGCAGACTCAAGTGGTGCGCGATGCCGCCGGCAACCGTTTGCCGATGCTCACCCGTACCAATTATGGGGACTGGGTCTGCTCGTGCAAGTCATGCTTGGGGGGCGCCATCTCTGGGAGGCCATCGAAAAGGGCACCGTGATTCATGCAGATGACAGGCTGGCCCCTGAGGCCATCCCGCAAAGGCGTCGGCCAAGGACGTGTGGGATCTCCTCAAGACCACGCGGATCCGAGGAAAGCCGTGTGCAAGAGGCGAAGGTGGCGACCCTCATCAAGTAGTACACTGCCGTCCACTTCAACGATGGCGAGAGCATCGACGATATTGCCATGCAGCTCATTGGTATGGTGAATCAGCTCAGCCTTCTCGACAAGCAAATTCCGGAAAATAAGGTTGTTCGTAAGTTCCTTTCAGTCGTGCCACACAAATTCTCAGACCACCATGTCCATTGAGACGTTGGTTGATCTGGACACGCTCTTGATTGAAGTGCTTACCGGCAGGCTGAAGGCAGCGGAGGAGTTGTACGACCTCGACTCCGCCGATCATGGCGGAGGCAAACTCCTGCTCACTGAAAAGGAGTGGTGCAAGCGCGCCATGATTATGACAGATCCGGCAGCAGCAACACCAACCAGGGTCGCGGCGGAGGACGCGGATGTTGCATGGGTGGTGGGCGCGGAAACCACGATGACGATGGCAACCATGCCGGCAATGGGGCGGCAGCATCGACGAGTGCCGCTACTGCCACAAGCTGGGCCACTGGACCTGGGAACACCTCAAGAAGGCGAGGGAGGAGGCCCACGTCATCCAGGAGGACGCCCCCTATCCTAGCCTCCCAATGACGGTCGTGGAGGAAAAGGCTGCCACGACAGCCAAACTGGGGGCTCGACACCCATATTGCCCCCTGACGAAAATGCCGCCATGGCAGCAAATTCGGCTGCCACGATAGAAATTCCCCATGGCGTGCCTCCACGACACAAGGTAACTGCGTGTACATCAACGAGGAGTGAGTCCGCGTGGAGTTTAGCCGCGCCGAAGAAGAGATCGACAAGGCCCGGTTCCTGGATACTGGGTCCTCAAATCATATGACTAGGGATTACCCGACATTCACGGAGCTTGACAAGTACTCCCTCCGTCCTATAATATAAGAACGTTTTTGACACAGAATTAAAGGAGTACATCTCTGGCGCGGTCAAGTTCGGCGACGGCTCCCTCGTCGATACACTCGTACACACGATACACTCGTACACACGGCAGGGGCACGGTCCTGTTCGTCGTGACCGACGGCCAACATCGCGTACCCACGGACGTGCACCAGATCCCTTACCTCCGAAGCAATGTGGTGAGTTCCCCTCCTCTCCCCCCATCCCTCAAAAAAAAAAAGCAATGTGGTGAGCATTGGGCAGCTCGATGAGATCAGGTGCCCACACATGTCGAGAACAGCTACTCCTACTTCCTCTGTTCCAATTTACTCATCGCTGAAATGGATGTATCTAGAACTAAAATACATCTAGATACATCCATATGTGCAACAAGTAATTTGGAATGGAGGGAGTACATGACAGTGTGCGATCGCCAGAGAAAGATCATCGTCAAGGTTCCTCGTGCTAGGCTGCTAGCAATGGCGTGTACATTGCGCGCATTCGAATCGTGAAGCCTGGGTGTGGCATGCGGGCCTACTGGTTGATTTATTTTGTTATACTACGATTGAACGGTTTCCTTGGATAACCTCAACTCGTTACAACCGCTGCGCAAAACTTCACCGTAGACCTCATCAAGACCTAGACGTGTGAAGGAAGACACGATCGATCTGCGAGTTGGGGAGCGCGTGTGGGGCGGAGGGCGGCGATGATGAGCCGGCGGTTCCTGTACATGGTGCTCAACAACTACATGCACGCGCCCTCCGCCTGGTACACGCTGCACCGCATCGACCCGTCCCGCCTCTTCTTACCCAGGGGCACGCCGACCCCCGCGTCGCCGCCGCCCGCCGCCGGAGAACGAGCGCCTGCCTGATCCCGCCATGAGCTTCTACCCTCCCCACTCGGCGCAACGACGCCGGGAGCAGGAGTTCGCGCTCCTCGGCGGCCGCGGCAAGGACAGGATCGTCCGCCATGGACCACACGGGGCGCGCCGGTCCTCTACGACGACTACTCGCACGCCGTCCACCCGCTGCCCCCGTGACGGCGCCCAAGTGGTGCCCCACGCTGTCCCTCGCCGCCGACGGCCAGGGACGGCGCCTACATCATCGAGGCTGACCCCCAGGCGGACGACCCGGCGGGGATCCGTCGAGGCGCTCCGTACGACCACAAGCCCGCGGAGGACGACGAGGACGAGGGCTGGGTCTTGTAAAAGCTATGAGATGGCTGAATATTATGTTGTATTAATTCTGACCCGTGTAGGGGTATATATAGAGGTACAATGGAGGGAGAGAGACTTGGAGTAGAGGACAAGTTAAACCTATCCTATTTCTATCTCTATCTCTATCTAAACGTAAATATATTTCTAACATTCCCCCTCAGTCGTAGCGGGAGTGAAGTGGACGATTACGACTGAATTTGAAGTCTTGCTCTTTGTCGTCTTCTCCGCTGCGTCCATCATCCACTGCGTCTCTGATGGGGTCGGCAGTTAGGGCGGTGACTGTGTCCCCTTCTTGTGCCTTCCCGCTTCTCCTCTATTCCCTCCCGCAGTCACAGCGGGAGTGTCGTGGACGCAAGTGACGAGGCGGACACTGTTGACTGGAGTTGTTGCCGATGAGTTGCTGTAGACGTAGCCATTAATGTCGAGGTAGCCGATCATGGTGATGTAGCCGTGGTCGAGGTAGTCGTGGTCGATGGTGTGGTCGTCGTGGATGATGAAGCCGCACAAAGCCGAAGGCGCAAAAAAATGCGCTATGACGGAGCTGCAGACGTGGACGATGCACCTTGCTGATGTCAGAGGGTGCCGTCGACGATGAGTCCACCGATTTTGCCAAGACCGGAGGAAGCCCATCGAGCACACATCGGTTTTGCCAGAACCGTGTGGCCGTGTAGGGTCGCCACTGTAGTGACGCCGTGTCGATGCAGTCGTGCTGTCATGGATGACGCGGTCGATGCCGTCGTCGTGACGCGGTCATTGCCGTCGTCGTGACGCGGTCATTGCCGTCGTCAGGGTCGCGTCTTGCAGAAAGTCTGTCAGAGGACGCTGGGTGTCCATGTTGTGGACAAGGCAGCGGCGGTGTGTCAACGACTATGTTGATGAAGACAACGTTGATGAAGACCTTGGCGATGAAGTGTCAGCTATGGCGTCACGGCGGCGCGTCGACGATGTGTCGCTTAAAGGTGTCCCTCGCGGCGACGCGGTGTCGACGCCGTGTTGTGTCGAAGAAGTAGCCTGGCGTAGTCGTACAACTTGATGTCGTTCGCCTCGATGCAGAGGCGTCGGTGTAGCCGTGCACAGATCGGCGGCGGCGGTCGATGCAGGTGCAGGAGGGCTCGGTGTAGTCGTTTGATTGGTGCTGGTGTCGATGCAGTTGCAGGTCGGGTCGATGTTATCCGCGTACCGGAAGAAGATGATCCGTGTACGACCGTAGGCACGGCCGACGATCGGAGATCCGATCGATCCAAGCCGCCGGTGCTCCAAGTTCGTGCGTCCGCAGACGCGTACGCGTAGACGTGACTGAAGCTTCATCTGAGTGCATGCACGTACCTCGGGCTGCTGGTTGCTTCATGTCCCACATTGTGGGAAGCTGCGTGCGCATCTGTTGATGGAGTTCTGCGAGTCTGTGCATCCGCCTCCGCGGCAGGCTCGCCATGCCTGGTCCGCGCGAGGGTTGCTGGTCGATCTTGGTCGATGAGAAGAGCGCCACGCATAGCCGTCTCCGTTGGCGTCGAGGAGTCAAGCGGGCCGTCGCTGGTCGCGGACTCTCCTGGCCTGCGCGTAGCTTGTCGAGCTTGACGTCGAGCCGACCGGAGTACTGCCCGCTGCATGCACGCGCCACCTGCGCGTGGATTCGGGTCAGATTGAATCTGAAGGATCTGAGGAAGACGCCCCGGAGTCCCGTCTCCTATTTGCCGGCTTGTTCGGCCGGCCGGCACTGCCCCTCCTGACTGTACCTAATTTTCACCAAGATTTGAGGATGGTCGGGATTTATTTGTAGCTAAAAAGAAATTGACCTAAGGGATCTGATTTGAAAATCGATCTAATCTAAAGAATCGATCTAACAATGATGAACTCGAAAATTTGATCTAAAACTACGAGACCGATCAAATCTTTGACCGATCGGGTGCCGCGCCCCGAGGAGAGAAAATTAATCTCCCCGGGGGGCGCGCTGCGGAAGTGGTAGAGGAACTTAGGATCGGCGTCGCGAGACTAACCGCTCTAATACCATGTAAAAGCTATGAGATGGCTGAATATTATGTTGTATTAATCTGACCCGAATCCACGCGCAGGTGGCGCGTGCATGCAGCGGGCAGTACTCCGGTCGGCTCGACGTCAAGCTCGACAAGCTACGCGCAGGCCAGGAGAGTCCGCGACCAGCGACGGCCCGCTTGACTCCTCGACGCCAACGGAGACGGCTATGTGTGGCGCTCTTCTCATCTATTATGTTGTATTAATCTGACCCGTGTAGGGATATATATAGAGGTACAATGGAGGGAGAGAGACTTAGAGTAGAGGACAAATTAAACCTATCCTATTTCTATCTCTTATCTCTATCTTAAACGTAAATATACTTCTAACAGGTCTGGCGTCCACTCGAGCCGCCGCCCTACGTGCGGGTCCCCGGCTATGGCGACGAGGAAGGCGGCCGCTCCGGCAAGATCACCTGCCACGCGGCGGAGGGCGCCCGTATCTGGGTCTCCACGGCGGGCCGCGGCACGTACTGTCTGGACACGGCGAGCGGCGCGTGGACAAAGGCCGGCGACTGGGCGCTCCCTTTCCAGGGACGCGCCGTGCCCATCCCAGAGTACGCCAGCCGCCTCTGGTTCGGCGTCTCGGCCTCGGACGCCGGCTACGTCTGCGCGTCCGACCTGCAGACTGCCGCCAACGAGGGACGAGCGCCGGTGGCGGACCAGGTGTGGGACGGCTTCGCGGTGCCCGAGGGATTCCACGACCTGGAGTCGCACTCGTACGTGGTGCACCTGGGCGACCGCCGGCTCTGCGTCGCCAAGTTCTTCGAGACGACGCGCCAGGAGGCGTGCGATGATGACTGGATGTGCAGCCGCTGCTGCCATGGCTACGTCAGCGAGTGCGCGTTCGCGATGATCACTGGCGTCGAGGTGGAGCCCGGCGCCGGTAGATGGCATCGCTTGATCAAGCACAGATCGCTCCGGTACAGCTTGGGTACAGACAGGGTGCCCGTCTGTGTACTTTAGTTGGAGAATAGTCCTATATAGCACGGGAAATACACTTTGGAACCTGCATGTATATACATCCTATATGGGATTTTTTTTTTAATAAAAAGTCAAAATAGGTAAGAACTATTTTGACAAAACACTTGACTTACTTTTGCACTAGTAAAAAAATCTGGATGAAAAAAAACAAAAGTTGACTTCACAGCAAAAAAGACAAAATTTATTTGCTATTATAGGTCACTATTCACACTATTTTAGCCAAAAATTTGTCTTAGGGATTTTTTTTTGTGGATTTATTTTCACGAGTACAATAAAAGGTCAAGTTTATTTCAAAAATATTTTCAGGAATTTTCGACTTTTGGTTGAATTACTAAATTTTTTTTGCATATAGGGTGCATATACATCCATAGACCAAAAGTTCCCTCCCTATATAGCACTGGCTTGCGAATTTGAAAATCAGTGTCGATTGATTTACTCGTTTCTCTATCAAGCCGAGCTCCTCTGAGACTGTCCTACGATGCCCCAAGATGGCTTTTCACCCTGGTGGGTATGCACTTTGTACGCCTAACTTAAAGAGCAACTCCAATGGGCCAATCCATTTTGTCCGACTTCGTCCGTTTGAGTCGGCGCAGACGAAAGTGAAGGCCCAACGAGCCGATCACATTTTCGGCCTAAAATTGCGTTGGCGCAGACGCGAAGCAGACAAGCCACGCGTCTTCTCGGCGTCCGCCGCGTCCTCACCTGTAGGTCATTCAACTGCCACCGGTCGTTGTCTTATTTATGACGACCACTGATAACGGGCCACTAGTTAGTCAGTGAAAGCGTTCTTTTTTAAGCATGCGTGCGGCGGCGCCTGCACATTCCAGTGCACCAAGCGCCGCTGCCGTACCCCGACGTCACGCTGCCGCACCATTGGCACCTGGATCCGCAGCGGATCCCGGTGCCGACGGTTCCGCGGAGCCAGCGGGCGCACGACGAGGAGGTGCGCCGGCGCCGCGCAGCTCACGCTGGAGCAGCGTCGACTGCCTGAGTACGCCGCCGACTCTCCCAACTGGAAGGCTTGATTCACCCTCGAACACGAGGAGCAACAGCGTTCGGGTGTCGACGTCGTCCTGCCGCCGTTCCCACTGCCGCCGCAGGTTAAGCCGGAGGACATGGAGGCGGAGGCGGAGTACCAAGCCGCCCTCGAGGAGGCCCTGCAGGACGCGCTGGAGGCTAGCCGCCTCGAGGAGGACGCGCACTGGGATGAGCTGGCGCAAGCCCTTGCCCTGTCGGCGGCGGGGGACTCCGTCCACACCCTGTTGTTTGTGCCGCCACCGTCGCCGCCCATCCAGCCCAAGCCGGAGCCGACGCGGAAGCGCTCCCCGCCTCCACCCACTTGGCCGGAGGAGGCCTACTCGTGGACGAACCAGTACCGCGAGTGGGTGAGCGCGCCTCTCGTTCACTTCGCCGCGACGCCAGCGTAGGAGGACGCCCACCTCGAGCGCTGGAAGGCGCACTGGCTCCGCCAGGAGCAGGCAGATGGCAAGGAGCAGATGCGCTACGAGGCCATGCTCCAACGCGACGCGGAGGTGCTCTGGCTCGAGGAGGAGGAGGAGCGCGCGGCTAGCCGCAATGCCGCCGCCCCAGCTGATGCCGGAGGAGGCTTCCCTGGCAGCGTACCAGGCGGCGTTCGGGTTGGCTGGCCTTGCTCCCGTCTTTATCGACCTCACCGGCGATGGCGACGACGGCGTCGACGCCAAGGGCAAGGGCAAGGCCGACGACGTCTAGGGTAGCGTGTGGGGCGGCAGCAGGCGGGCGTAGACTTTTTTAATGTTTTAATTAATGTTTAATTGGGTTTAAGTGGACTTTTGTCGGCGTTTGACCGGCCACTTATGTTTAATTATGTTTATTTCGTGCGAGCTATTTTTTTTCCATGCTGGCACATTTGGATCAGCCTCCCCGTTGGGCGGTCAAGCCGACCCATTTCCAAATGCGGACGCGCACGTTCGCCTGGCTGACCCAAACAAACGAAAAGCAGATAAAGCGCGCGTCCGTTTGATCTCCCCGTTGGAGTTGCTCTAAAGATATACTATCTCAATATCCGTGTGTTTCAACGGAGGAATTTGGTCCGAGATTAAATCCATAGGCAAAAGCAAAAAGAAAAAAACCCAATGCGATTGAGATTGCGTACTTACAACTACGGGAATTCTTTCTCCATAAAGGCCTCATTTGGTTTGGTGCAAATCAGAACGTACTTCCTCCATTTCAAAATTGATAACTCAACTTTGTACTAAATTTAGTACAAAATTAGTACAAAATTGGATTATCTATTTTGGAACGGATGGAATAGGAATTAAGAGTAGTATAGGAATTTGATAGGATGACACTTGCCATTCTAAGAAAATGTCTTGCCTCGTTTCTATGCACAAAATGAGCTTTGAGTGGATGTATAGATTCCTTCAAAAACACAGGAAATGAATAGTATTTCTATGAAATTCCCGTACGCGTTGCCTACAAACCGAATGCATATATAGGAATTTTTCCTATTGAATCCTTGTTCCAACGTTTTTCCTATAGAAATCCTCCATACCGAATAAGCCCTAAGTAACGAGGTGAAGGTCGGTTTGAAAAATGGTGGAAAGAGGCATCTATCGATGGAAGGGGTGGAGGCAAAACCAACAAACTCCCCTTCAATAGTAGAGATTTTTCATACAAAAATGTTTTTCTTTTAAGATAGAACACATGCTATCATGCCATAGCATGCATGTATATTTGTAAAATTTGGTGCAGAACAGACATTGTGCTTCTTTAGCATTTATGTTTTCTTTTCAGAATTCAAGCTTAAACCCAACGAGTTCTTGGGTTTTGAGTTTCATATGCACTTCTGAGATATCATGGAATGCACCATGCTTAACTTTTTTTGTCTGTTATGAGAATTGCATAATTAATAAAGAAATCGTGAAATTGGGCAAACAACAAAATAAACAGAGAAGGCGATTCGGGTGGGGAACCCTAGCCGGCACCAACCAAGCTCCTTCTTATACCCTCCTCCATCACCGTCGGGAAAATCTTACACCATAGAGGGTGATGTGTACGGTCATCTTCCTCGTGTCTTGTACACTTATGTGGAGAGGCGGGCCATCACATCTCGCTCTGGTAGGTAGAGTAGCAATAGCGGCGTTCCGACCCCATAGTGATGCAATGCAACTACTCGTTGAGGGTGTGTGTGGCAGGGATTCGGTCAGCGTCGCAAACCTGAAAGGTGTTCCCATCCACCTCGAGATTTAGGGCGTGTAATATACTTTTTCTATATAGATAAATTGTTTTGGAAAAGAGATATGCACGATTACAAGTTTTTTGCTCTTGCACATCAACAATATTCAGGGTTTGCCCGCAAATAAACAATATTCATGGTTGACAAAAACGTTAAAATAAATAGAAATTTGAATTTATAAATACAAAGGAAATAATTTCTTTTCATACTTCATTTTTGGGGATTTTCGTGTCTCGTTTTTGTATGGTTACTATTATGTTATATAGTCGAAGTTGCTGTCTTGCACGGTTACTTTTCGTTTTCACAATTTGTCTTCTGCTAAATAGGAATGTGGGCTTTGTATTTGCTCATTTCGACATGATCTCTTTTAAGGGGAAGCTTTTACCTAAATGATAAACGTCACACGTGTGGCACAAAGCACTACGTCCCTGGCATTTTTTACAACTAAAGTTTTTTTCAAAAAGAAAAAGAAAATATGAAACTTGTCATCTGAAAAGAAAGTTGTCATGCTTGACAACTAAAGATGCCATCTTCGCGTCACTAAACTCGTCATAAAAAACATTCGGAGTTGTCCAATTTTTAACATGATCTTACTTTTTTGAGGTTTTTTTTAAACACGATTTCATGCCCACACACTTATTTTTTAAGGCCGAGATGCGCGCACACTTGTGCCATGCATTCTGCAAAACCCCGGTAGTTCTTGTTCGGCCCATGGGCCATCGTCCCTAGATGATTGATACTTCAATAGAAATCGTCGGCGACCAAATTTCTGATCTGGAGCGAGGATCGAGGAGGCGACGATGAGCCGGCGGTTTCTGTACATGGCGGTCGAGAACTTGTGTGCTTCTCCCGTCTCGCACACGGTCAACCGCATCAACCCCGCGCCTGTTCTACCCCAAGGGTTCGCCGGAGCGGACGGCGGCGGCCGCAGCGCCGGCTGCGAGGGCTATGGCGATGGAGGCAGCGAAGGAGAGGGCGAGGGCGATGACGGAGGTGGCGGCGGCCGATGCGGTGAAGGCTCGCCTGGCTCACCCTCCATGACCTTCTCCTCTTCCGACGTGGACAACGTGGTGGATACGGACTTCGCGCTCATCGGCCGGAGCAAGGACAAGATCGTCGCCCTGCACCGCGCCCACCTCGAAGACATCAGAGGTTGCCGGATCACGACCCAGGGCAGCGCCGTCCTCTACGACGATGCCTCGCACTCCTTCCGCGCGCTGCCCGACATCACAGCCACATTGCCCCACGGCGAGGTCGCGCCTGTCGCCGTCGGCGACGACCTTTCATACACTCCACACGGTTTGCGCCGAACGATAAGGAGAAACACGTCCATGCGGTGGTGGCTGGCAATGGCATTCCTTTCCGCCGCCTCCCGTTGAGGGAGGTGCCGCGGGCGCCTACGCGGTGGTGGACAGGTCGCACATCTGGGCGTCCACGCGCAGTCACGGGACCTACTCCATGGACCATGGACACGGCGACCGGCGTGTGGAGCAAGGCCAGCGACTCACCGCTGCCGTTCAGGGGACGCGCCGAGTACGCTCCGGAGCTCGGCCTCTGGTTCGGCTTCCCCAATGACGACTGGCAGACTCGGGGCTGGGACAGAGGACTCCAGCCCAAAAAGTCCATTGACCCCCAGCCCAAAAAGTCCATTGACCCCAGCCCAGCAGCAGACCAGCTAATCTCTAAAGCCTTAGCCCATAAAATCCATCAAGTACTAAAATAATCAACAACCTGCGGCAGCAAACAACGATACAAGGCCAGGCCCAATGCTTACGCTGTTACGCACATCTCTCTTTTTTTTAGCTAAAAAAAAAACCTCTAGTTAGGGTTTGCCTTTTTCTCCCGGAGGCGACCACGCCGCCGTCGAGTTCTATCTTCCCCTACCACGTACCCCTATCTCAGGCGATCGTTTACGACGCTGGGAGCGGCCGTGTGCCGCGGCCCTGCTTCTGCTTGGCTAGGGAACGGTGGAGTTAGGGTTCCCCAAACAAAAAAACCCGATCTGTTGTCTCATCGGGTTAGGGTTCTTGATGGCTTCGAACGCGGCATCGGCCACGGCGGATGCAGAGGATGTTGAGGCGATGATGCGAGAGCTGGGACTGACGGAGGAAGACCTAGATGATGTGATCTTTGATGAGAAGCAAGCTCCTGCGGAGGGGCCTAGATGGATCATGCTTGCCAGAGTCAACACCACCAAGACATACAGCCAGACCTGGTTCTATAGGAACATGCGTTCGGCGTGGGATGCTGCGCAGGAAGTGAAGTTCAAACCTCTTGAAGAGAATCTGTATACCGTCCAATTCTCGTGCTTGGGAGATTGGGAGAGGGTGATCAATGACGGGCCGTGGAACTTCAGAGGAGATGCGGTGGTAATGGCTCGCTATGATGGGATCTCAAAGCCGTCGACGGTCAAGTTAGAGACGATCGATATCTGGATTCAAATCCACGACCTGCCCGATCTGTATGCCCATCTGATTACCCCTCTGGCGGCCAAAGTAGGGGAAGTCTTGTTTACGGAGCCCTTGTCTCATGATTTCATTGGTAATTTCTACCGGGTCTGGGTGCGGATCAATGTATCCAAACCTTTGAAGAATGCTGTATCCATGGTCAGAGAGGGGAAGAGGCAGATCTACAGAGTCAAATACGAAAAGCTGCCTGACTGGTGTGCCGTCTGTGGTAGGCTTGGGCATCTTTACAAGGAGCATGGGAACGGGATCCACCCACCATCTGCCCTGGTGTTCAAGGACCTGCGAGCGAGCTGGGTAATGCGTACAGGAAGAGGCCCGGGGGGAGGCCGTGGCAATCGTGGAGGCAGGAGAGGAGGCCGTTCTGGTGGTAGGAACAACACCAGGTATGAAGAGGGCAATACTAGCTATGCTGGGACCAAGAACATGGGAAGAACAGGGACGGCTGCAGCGCCGGGGGCTGAGGACGTAGACATGGAAGACGCGACCAGGAAAAGGCTAGCGGCTGGACTGTTAGAAAGGACACAGAATGATACTGCAGGGCAGGGAAGGACTACAGCTGACAATAATCTAGCCTTGGTGCCTGTGGGCAGCTCTGTTGCCAGTCCACCACCGACGAGGGAGTTGAAGAGATCTAAGACTTTTGAAGAAGGGAATGAAGGATCAAACTCAGCAGTTAAGAACTTGGCGGGCTCCTTCGAGGAGCGCCGCCGGGCCCAATGAGTACCATGTGTTGGAACTGCCGTGGCGCGGGCAAAGTCGCGGCGGTTCGTGAGCTTCGTGATTTCGCGAGGCAATTTGCCCCTACCCTGTTGTGCATAGTTGAAACACAAATAGATGGTAATAGGGTAGAAGCTTTAGCTGGTACGTTGGGTTATGATAATGCATATGCTGTTAGTAGTCAGGGCCGAAGTGGTGGCATTGGTCTGTTTTGGAATAAGTCAATAAATGTTGAGATTTTTGGTTACTCTGATTATCACTTGGATGTTTTGGTCGAGGAACAGAACCAGGATAGGTGGAGGCTGACATGTGTATATGGGGAAGCACAAACAAATTTGAGGCACCAAACCTGGACAGTTTTGAAGAATATCAGTACTTTGAGCTCCTTGCCGTGGTTGTGCGTGGGTGATTTCAACGAAGTGTTACGTCCGGAAGAGCATGCGGGGGTTGGGCAGCGGAGTAATGCTCAAATACAAGCATTCCGAGATACTATAGATATTTGCATGTTGCAAGATTTGGGCTACTCGGGGCACTTTTGGACCTTTGAGAAAAAAGTTGTTGGAGGAAGCTACACAAGATGCAGGTTGGACAGAGCATTAGCTAATGCGGGATGGATGAACAAGTTTCCTATGGCCTCGGTTTCACATCTCACATGCGCCACGTCGGATCACGCACCGATTTTGGTGGAGTTCGGAGATACAGATCGGTTGCAAGCACAGAAATCTTTTAAATACGAGGTGATGTAGGAATCACATGAAGGTTTTAAGGATGTGGTTCTAGCAGATTGGGAAGCTAGCCCTCCATGTCTGTCGGTGGAGGATTTGAAACAAAAACTGCAAACCATCTCACATGGCCTAGTTAAATGGAGCAGAGACACTTTCGGCAGCGTCCGGAAGGAAATAAAGAGGCTTAAGAAGGAGTTGGAAGATCTGCGGGCCGATCCAGCAAGGATAGCTCCCACATAATGAGTTGAAAATAAACCAAGATTTGATCGAGGTGTATCATCGTGAGGAAGTTATGTGGAGGCAAAGATCCAGGATAGAATGGCTCACTGCGGGCGATCGCAACACGAAGTTTTTTCATCTACGAGCCAGTATCCGAAGGAAGAAAAACATGATAAAAGCCCTCCAAAATTCCTCGGGGTAGTGGTTGATGATCCG